>NW_015618955.1:0-1257 GCF_001515605.1 Sinocyclocheilus anshuiensis
TAATTTAGCTTAACTTGATGTACTAAAATAACTAAAACTGAAATAAACAATAATAAAAAAAACTATATAGACAAATCGTAAAAAAAAAACTACTAAAATGACAAAAACAAACAGCAAAATTAAAACTTAATGAAAACTCTAATAGTATCTCAATTATATAAAATTACACTGTTTTGGACTTTAAAAGAAAATTCTGTCATTATAGGCTACTAGGGAATTTTTAAATTAGCAGTACAGCTTTCAATTTTGAATAATATACTTTGCTGATAATATAAACTGTAACAAAAAAGTATTCAACTAAAAAATGCAAAATAAAAGCAAAATCAATTTCAGTGTTAATGTGAGCTTTGAAAGCAATCTAGTTTTAATTAAATGTCTGGCTGGCCAGCTGTTAGACATTTTTATGGCTTGTAGGTCTAATTTTCTTCTTGTTCATAATTTGGCTCTAAGCAGTAATAACCAATGTGACTCTCATTCATTTTGTACTCAATATGCAAGGTGTAAAATGCCTGTTTGTATACATACTCTCTAAGGTCTACTGCAGTAACTATAGCAACTATACATATAGTAACTATAAATACAACGTAAGAACATTCTGAGCTCTGACACTTTGGCATGAAGCTAAACAGCACATTGTGTTTACTTAAAGAGAATATTTGCTTGCTTTAAGTCTTGATGTACAACAGGAATACAGCTCCTGTTTTCTTCCAGTTTTAGCATTAAAGATACAATCCTGCCTCATACTACAAATCCAGATTAATCGGTCAATAAAACAAAGCGCTCTGACTGATGAGTGACAAGAGCATCAGCCAGCAGCTTGAGCAAAGCCTACTGAATGTCAGCCCATATTCAGCTTTGACTGTGCTGAGGCCTGCGAGGTGTTGCAGAGTCAATAGACACATTTGATGAGGCACTTTATAACAACTGTGTGATGTCTGGATTCTACCACTTTACTTTTTACAGCTTCATCAAGATGATACATTGATTAAATACAATTCATGACCAAAACAAAGGCACATGACTGTGATATTGAAAGTCTATTTTCTGAGATGACATGGTTGTTTTGATGCTCATCCCTAGTAAATGTTCTCCAATTAATATTTCTATAAAAAACAATCAAAATCTAATTTCTCTGGAGCCTTCGAGAGAAAACACACTCAATGGTGTCAAGCTTTGCCATGTTTAACTGTATTTCTCAGTCTGCTGGTTAGTAAATAGGAGATGATTTTGGCAGGTCATTGATTTTTTGCTCGGCTT
>NW_015618956.1:0-1254 GCF_001515605.1 Sinocyclocheilus anshuiensis
GCCATATCAATTACTGTAAACCATTTGTGTTCTGGTTTAATCAATCTGAAAATTGTTGATGGATCAGCCACCAGAGGGCTGATCTTATCAATATACTGATTTGCCACTCTATAATCAATTGTGAGTCTCCACGATCCATCTGGTTTTCTTACAGGCCATACAGGGCTGTTACTGGGACTGTTGATTTTAATAACAATACCTCCCTCCTCTAACTTTTCAACCACTGACATTATACCCTCTACTGCAGCTGGATTGAGAGGATATTGTTTCGTACAAGGAGGAGGAGTTCCTGTAAATTTTACAGGCTCCATGTCAAGTAACCCACAATCGGTTTTGTTATTTGCCCAAATTGGGTGTGCTTGCACATCAGTGCTAACTAATGTTCTTAACTGCCATGTGACTTTCCCGTCTCTGAATTGCAAATCTGAATTTAAATTCATCAGTACATCCATTCCCAATAATGGCTGCGTAACCTTACCCATCCATACTGCAGTAGTGATTACATGTGGGCCAAACAGAAGAGTAAGAGGCTGTGTTTTTGGGAGAAATGTCCCTTTTCCTGTTGCACCTGTAACATGAGTAGTTTCTGATGTCAAAGAAACTCCCGTAAGAAAAGCAGATGGAATTACGCTCATCTCTGCTCCGGTTTCAATAAGCAGATCTAGATCAAATGATGTGTTCAGAATATGGGCCCTTACATACAAGCCGTCCGGCTTAGAAATAACCGCTCCCTCCAACCGCTCCCTCCGCTCCTTGTTGTGTCTCTGCCTCCGCAGCCGCTGGGGCTGATGAGACAGCACTCAGCAGCCTCTGCTGTATTTCAAGCGGAAGCTGACCAAACTGAGAGACTGGGTCTAAAGGAGGGAGAGGTGGAGGAGGAAGAGGGAGAAAGTCTTCAATTCTCTGATTTTTTGGTTTCTTTTTAACTTTGCAATTTTTCCCCAATGTCCACTCATTACGCATTTCCAACAAGCATCTGACTTTAAAATTTGGCTTGCCCTGAACATTTGGTTTGCTTGGGTTGCCTTTGGCACTGCTCCAGATTTTCTCAGAATGATGTCAGAGCTGTTAGGATCTGCAATCAAAACACGAACTAATTTTGAAGCTTGGTTTTCTGCTCGTGCCACATCTCTTGCGGTAATTAGCAATTCTTCAACAGTTAAATTGGTGTCAGTAGGGAAGCCTAAGCCCTCCTTCCTGTTACACACACCTTTCCTAATTTCAGGAATTAACCCATTCAGCCAAACTGATAGG
>NW_015618957.1:0-1257 GCF_001515605.1 Sinocyclocheilus anshuiensis
AGAGAGAGAGAGAGAGACTAGGCCTTCAGACAGAAGGGGAAACACATGCCCTGGCACAGATACAGACACCCACAGGCAAGCTCATGGCTGCCTGCCAACAACAAGAATGAACTCACTTACCCCTCGCTCTCTCTCTTTTCTCTCGTTCTCCCTCTTTCAATCACAGCACTCACTCATTCCCAACTCTTTCTTCTCCCTTTCTAGGAGTGGCTGGCTTTTGGAAGATCTCTCTCTCCCTTTCTTTCTCTCCACTTCGCTCTTGCATTACATCTCTCTTCCTACCTTTTTCCACCTCTCGTTCTGCTGATAAACACACGGGCAGCTTGAAAGAACTGGAAAGAACCAGTGCTAACTGCCTTGCCATTAACCACTGTGTATTTCTATCTCACACACATTTTAGGTTTTGACATCTTTTATTGACTCTCACAAAAGCTGAGCCCAGTTCTTCTGTCTGTCATGATGAATGTAACAAATGAGAGGGCTGGCAGTTCACGTTAGTGCTGGAAGAAAGGCACTAACTTAGCTGATGAGCCAAGATCAGATCCCTCCTGCTGGCCCAGTAATGTCAGAGACAGCATGAGGTGGGGCGGCCGAGCGTGCGTTCCCATCCATCTGCATCACCACTGTCTACACCACCAACATCTCCCATAATCCCACAGCACAAAATGCCACTTCAATCAGCGCTGTCATTATCACCTCTAATTTCCCACTTTCAGCATTTAAACTCAAATTTTCAATCTGGGTTTTAGTTTGAATCTGACACTCTCTGTGAAGCATGTTGTGTATTAATTAGCGTACCACATTTAGACTGTATAAATATAATTTCTATCCTCTGAAGACAGGCTGTATATCATCCTCTGGTGGAAAAGGAATGTCTTGTGGCAGGAATATATACTGAGACGCACAGCTCTTCCTTCTCATTCGGTCAGTAGGGATTTTTCTTATTCAGCCTTTCTGTCAAATGGACCTTTCAGTTCCAGGATAAAAAAAATGGCTGTTAAAACTCAGATACTAGACTCAAAACTAGATCACTAATAGTATAATTTATGAAGCTGTCTAAATGAAAGCACTCAATATAGAATAGGTTACATTCTGTTTTAGGGGTGGGAATCGCAGGGCACCTCACGATACATGGCCCACAATACGATAATGTCACGAATACAGCAATAATCGATATATTGCTAGATAATCCTATAACGATATCTGTCTAACTATTAGGGCTGCACGATTAATCGCATGTGATATTTAACGCGCATC
>NW_015618958.1:0-1258 GCF_001515605.1 Sinocyclocheilus anshuiensis
TACAGAGGCAAAAACTCCATAGCTGGGTCTCAGGAGGATATACATACATTTTACAAGATGAGTAAATACAAGTATTCTTATTTATAAAAAACATTTATTTCATTTATTTCAATTCAACATAAATAAAAAGACAATCCAGAATATTTACAGGGTAAATTTGTGATTAAATGGGTTATTTAATTTGCTATGCTTATAAGTCTCGTTAATACCTAAATACCTAGTAATAGAATGAACTCGTTTAATCAAATTTACCCACCAAAAATTGAATTCTCTTTTTAAAATGTTTTTTACCCATAATGGTTGATGTGTCACTCAGTCCGGTAGGTGGCAGTACGTGTCTCCGGTATAATAAAACTGCCGGAAATTCTATTGAACGCCGAAGACAAAACTGTTTGTGGACGTTCGGTGCTCGTTTGGGTGAGTTTTTATTAATTTCTTTGAAAAAGGTAAAACTGGGTCGTGTCTGTCTGGGATTATTTGTAGGTTTATGGTTAAATTATTATCTCGTTATGTGTGTGTTTTTAGTTTGCTTGTTTACGACAAACTTGCATTAAGATCTGTCTAACCTATTCATTTCATCCATACAACTTTAATTAGATTTCACCTCTTCGTAAAGCCCTTTGTCGACGTTATTTCTCCTCTGCCAAATTTGCTGCGGTGTCTTATTCTCACTCTCTGAAAGTTCACAGACAGCTAGTGAAGATGTCCATTGGAGTGCCCATCAAAGTTCTTCATGAAGCAGAGGGACACATAGTCACCTGTGAAACTAACACTGGGGAGGTTTACAGGGGCAAACTGATCGAGGCTGAGGACAACATGAACTGCCAGGTACTAAGATTTGTCCTGTGTATAGCAAACTAATCTTCTGCTTATCTTCTGAAGTACTATATTTTCCCCTGATAGAAACTTATTAAATTGGTCAATTTTTTTGTGATTTTATCAATCCTTGCATTGGATTTCATATTTGTTTGTTTTTTTGTAACAGGATTTGTACAAAAGTACACCTGTCTCTTGTTGGAAAAGTATTTTTTTTTTCTTTTTTTCTCTAAATTGTCCTCCAGATGGCAAACATCACAGTCACATACAGGGATGGCCGTGTATCTCAGCTGGAGCAGGTGTATATTCGTGGCAGTAAGATCAGGTCCTCATCCTTCCCGACATGCTGAAAAATGCTCCTATGTTAAAGAGTATGAAGAACAAAAATCAGGCCGCTGGTGCAGGTCGAGGAAAAGCAGCTATTCTCAAAGCCCAAGGTATA
>NW_015618959.1:0-1258 GCF_001515605.1 Sinocyclocheilus anshuiensis
TTTCTGTCCCCCTCACTTCTGAAATGATGGCTACGCCCCTGGTCTAGTCATTTATGCCACTAATAAAAGCCATTCAGAGGATTATAGCTCTATATTGATATGTAATCTCACTAAACAGTTCTGGTGTATATTGCAGTTTATTCTTCACGTAAACTGATTATGTTGTAGAATTCTGTTCTTTTTTTATGCTTTTTGGTCAGAGTTTCCCTTCATCCAGATTTAATAACCACTAAGCTTTTGCATAACTCAGAATGCAGAATTTTAGCAAAATTTAAGAGAGCAACCTGGGAACATGAAGTTCTCACCAAACAAGTGGCTCTCTACCAGTGAATGACTGCAGGATGACTTAAAAGTATTTAAATATTAAAATAATCAAACTGTAATCTAAATTAAAATGCTAAAAACACACACAATCAAGATGTATTGTAATACTAAAATCATATTTATTTTTATTTTACCTCAACTATTGTTACTGACAAACAGAGTTCTGAAATACATAATACACATTCTGGAATCACAAAATAAACTGTGGTTAATAAACAAAGTGTATTTATCTCAGAACTGCTCATTTAAAAGCCTGTGATCTTACAACAACACCAGTGTACAATGCGCATTGCACTACAGAAAGCCAGAGGACTCAAAACTGTCCAATTGAAGCATTTTAAACTACATATACCAGAATAAATACAATGCATGGTGCTCACCCTAGAAGTGATGCCCCTGGGCATGTGCCCAAATACCCATATGGTTTGTCCAGCCATGTAAACAGATGTAACATTTCAGCAAACATTTCACAGTGTATAATATTCCAATATTGCATCAAATGAAGGCCTCAAGCTGATGCACAGATGCCCACTAAACCCCTCATATCCACTGACCCCTGGAAAATACCCACATCCCCATACGGTATCTAATGTGCATTAATTACTGCAATCACTTGGGATGGTACACATTCCCTTCCAAACCTTCTCCCCACTGACGTCTCAGTTTTCAAATCTGGCCAAAACGACACCCTACTGTTCCCAGCCAATGAAACGACCAGGACGTCCCGTAATCCACCCCCAGCTGGGCAAGAATACATTCCCTAATAATTCCCTTCCCTACCCTGGGCTGAGTCCTCTGCTCTGTGGTAAATGTCAGTGCGCACAGAGGGCGTAGCAGGAGTGACCCAGGCCTGGTCACAGCGAGAGTCTGCAGCGGAATCAATCAGTCAGCCGTCCAAACAGCTGCATCTGGCTTGCCAGTGGGAGAAGCAGCC
>NW_015618960.1:0-1258 GCF_001515605.1 Sinocyclocheilus anshuiensis
GCCAAAACTCAATGTGCCTGTACAGAAATCAACTTTCAAAACAACAAGTGTAACAACGGAGACAGCTAGTCAGGACAAGATGAACTATCTCCTCTAAATTTCTTTTAGAAATCCTTATAAACTGACATCAAACTGTCATTCAGACTCAAGACCTTAGATGAAAAGAAAGTTCTGTTCTTTTTCTATTTCTCAGCATTTGCAGCATTTACGGACCTCAAGGTTGACTTTTTATTCTATTGCTTTTTAATCTATTGAAACGGGCAGGCAGGAAATTATTCTGCTCCCTGTCATGGTGAAACTATGAGGGTGAACTACTATACAATGGACTGACAGCATGACACAAGAAAAGACGGCATGCACAGCTTATATTTAACTAACTGGCACAAACAAGGATAGTATATGCCTCATGGTTTTTAAGCAGCATGCCTCCAGAGAGGATTTTAGTTTTCCCATGTGTTAATTAAGAGGGCCTATTGAAGACGCATAGAGCAGGTATTAGTGGTGTGAGCTGTGATTATCTACACCATCAGGATGCTGAGGCTTTGATTCAGTCTGTAGCGTAGGCTTTGAGTTTCACACAATCTGGTCTCTTGTTAAAAAGAGAAAGACACCTCTTCATCTGCGACAAAAATCACTATTGGGTTTCATTTACACTTATGATCTTTTATGATGACAGGGGAAACATAATCATATCATAATTGTGTGATGATATCAGTAATTATTTTAGATTTGAGAAAATTAATGTGACTTGATAAGTTAAACTGTTTTCTGTATATGAAGCATATTTCACATAAAATGTAATTACTGAAAAACCTGAAGCATGTTAATTGTTTAACAAGATATAGTTCAGTAACACTTTAAAATAAGGTTCCATTTGTTAAATAAATTAGTCAATATGAACTAACAATGGAAAACACTCCTAAAGCCTTTATTATACTTAATGCTTAGTTCAAGTTATGTAATTTGTGTAATTTATGTAATTTGTATAGTGCTTTTTATGATTTTCATTTCAAAGCAGCTTTACAGAAAATGCATGTTTCAAATATTACAATCAGGTAGCTAATGTATTATTAAAATCAAAAGTTGAATCTGTTAATATTATTTAATGGACCTGAGCTAACATGAACCAACAATTAAAAGTTGTATTTTTTATTAACTAATGTTAGCAAAGATGAATAAACACTGTAACAAATGTATTCCCCATAATGTTAATACATTAACTAATGTTAACTAATGGGACCTAAAGTGTTATCTATAG
>NW_015618961.1:0-1258 GCF_001515605.1 Sinocyclocheilus anshuiensis
ATGTCCTACACATTTTACACATCCCAAAGGCAGGCAACAACCTCTAACCAGGTTCTCACTCATAATGATGGTTCCATCAATGGCCAGCTTCAGGTCACTTAGCGTATCCCTGACTAGAACAATCACTCTCTGCATGCGATCAATCTCCTGCCGCAGGAAAATGTTCATGGGCTGAAGAGGACCCATGCTTATCAATCTCTCTCTGACCTGGATAAATGATGCAATTTGAATGAATAGCTAAGAACATTTGCTAAGACTCTATTGCATCGCATAGCATTGTTTAGGCTATATGCATTATTTTAGCATCTGGTTCAGTGAAGGTATTATTTATTATTAATCTGCTGATGGAGACAATAACAAATATTAGTACTGATGCAATTTGCATGGGTGCAGTTCCCCAGTTTGTTTCCTAGCTTTTTGAGGATGCAACAGACTACTAAAATCTGGCATATTTTATTATCATTATACTTTATTATTCACTACCATGATCTAGCACCTGAATCAGTTCTTTTAAATATCAAAATTGCTTGTTTATACAGTATGTCTGAAGTTGTTTTTCTGCTGCCATGATCAGTAGAAAATGTACACAAACACTTCAGAATTCAGTTGACTGTCAGCTTTCAGAGGTCACTGCAGAGAACACACTGTTTTGTTTACATGTAGCAACTCATTTTTTCCATCACTGAGTTTTAAATATTTTAGGAACGCTCATGATTGAGACAAATCTGCTTCTCGCCGTTGTGAGAGATAATGAAAACAAAAAACCCTCATGCACCCGAAGGCACATTTTTTCCTGCTGCCTTGTTAATTTGCAGATAATCAGAAGGGAGTAGCAGCCAATTACTGCCTATATGTTTCATAAGCACCTGCAGTTTGGTGTGAGAACATTTGTGAGCCTCAAAAAAGAAAATGCATCAGTGCAGGCAGTCTGTGACCTCAGCACTATCCGTCAACCCTGAGAATGTCCCCTTAGGACTCGAGCTCCAGACAGCAAAGGCCATTTGCTCCCATTGGGCTCTGAGCTCTCCTTCATCCATACAAAATTTTGCTGCTTCATTGTTGCCCAGTGTGAAGCGTTACCTCAGATGGTACAAAATCTGGAGGCAGTTTCTCCAGCATGTCATCTGCTAGCCGACCCACAATCGCCTCCCTGGTCTCTCCGCCTCCGCTGAAGCTGTCCTTTGGTTGGATGCTCAGGATAGTGTCTAGTACGTCCTTGGCGAGTTTGCTTTGGTAGGTGATGTCTGCATTTGGGTGG
>NW_015618962.1:0-1259 GCF_001515605.1 Sinocyclocheilus anshuiensis
TTTACAACAATAAAAAATTTTTTTTTTTAAAATTCAGTATCATAACATTTCTTATTCAAAGAAGAAAAAAAAAAGTAAACAGGAGTCAAACAACTTGCCCTCAGCCAGAATCAACGTTGCATTGTGGGTTCTCTCTGCAATGTGCCTCAGTCCTTGAGGACCATGATACAACGCAAACATGGAGGCCATGTTTGCAAGAAGAGCCTGTGTTAAGACATTAAAACTGAGTACAGACATTCAACTTTACAAATATATATACACACACTGTTTTTTTCAGATTTGTGAAGCTCTACCTGGGCAGTGCAGATGTTGCTGGTGGCTTTGTCCCTGCGGATGTGCTGCTCTCTTGTCTGGAGAGCCAGACGATAAACCTCTTTACCAGCTGCATCTCTGTAACAGGAAACGTTTGACAATTGATACCAACACTGATGAAGAAAAATACACTGAATCCTATAAATTACAGACTTACCTGGTCACTCCAACCATCCTTCCTGGCATCATCCTGACCAGATTTTCTTTGACTGCAAAGAATGCAGCATGAGGCCCACCATAGCAGAGAGGCACTCCGAAGCGCTGTGAGCTGCCCAAGGCGATGTCAACTCCAAACTCACTCGGAGGACGCAACACGCAGAGCGCCAGCAAGTCTGTGGCACAGCAAGCCAGTGCCTTTGATAAAAATGGACCAAAAAATAAATAGCTAACATTTCACAAAAAAAAAAATCTAATCAAATCTGAATCTTTTGAACATGTCTAAATCAGTTGCTGTAATAGATCTGTGCACAAAAACTAATAACAGATTCTGTTGTTGCAATTAAGGACCAATTGGATAGTTCACCCAAAAATGACAATTGTCATCATTTACTCACCCTCATGTCATTCCAAACTTGTCTGACTTGTTTTCCTTTTCTTTTTTTCATGGATCACAAATGGAGATTTTTAATAAAACACTCAAATCTCACTTCCATAGATTCAAGTTGGCCATGAAGATAGGCCACACCAGATTTCACATCAGTGTTTGACAGCTCTAAACAATTTAGTAGTATGGAAAAAATAATGTGCTCTTCGAAATGTCCCCTTTTGTGTTTTACAGAAGAAAACGCAAGTCAAACAGGTTTGGAGCAGCATGAGGGTGAACAAATCAGTTGAGTGAATGGATCAAGTTAAAACCTAATATGCAAAAACTGGTATCAGAAATTGAAACTGTGAATTTTATAATGACATATGGAGGTAAGATGTACATACACCACCCTTGTGAGCCC
>NW_015618963.1:0-1178 GCF_001515605.1 Sinocyclocheilus anshuiensis
TGTGTGTGTGTGTGTGTGTGCAGTGATCTCTACATCAGCATGGTGCAGTGGGTGACGGACGAGTGTCTTGCTGTACGCTGGTTAAACCGTCCTCAGAACTCCTCCATTCTCACACTCTGCTACACACACACGGGGAAATGTGTGGCGGTGAGTCTCCTTCATCAGTGTGCATTTGAATTGAACTAGCTACAAGAAGTTTAACTGGAATAACAGGAATTTACTGAATTGCAATTTAAGGAAATTCAAAACAAGCGCATTCTTGGAAATTAAATGTTCTTCTGTCTTTCTGTCAAAGTCCATTTCAAGGAGAGTCAATTCTCTTGGCAGTCATATTGGCGACGTCTCTGGGCAGCTATTTTGCTCATGCAAGTCCAGCTCTGAACTATTAAATGGGGAAATACAGAAAAGGCTCTTTAATTGACAAGGCAGGACGTTTTCTGCCATATTGCGCATAATCCTGGTTGTAACCTCAATTCAAATTCAGGAGTTGAATTGGAATATCAATTCCGTTCTGAATGGCACACAACCCTGACACACACACACACAAACACACACTCACACTTATGTACAACGTATGCAAACACGCTGTTTTGGTCTCTCTCTGCAGAAGCACGTCATGATATCGGACAAATGGATTGACAGACAGGTAAGATTACGCTATTTTAGATTTTGCCACATTTATTTACATTCGACGGGACATTAATTTGAAGTGATCTGATGTTCTCATTTGATTGGTCCAGAATGAAAAACCATCTTTCTCTAAAGACGGAGAAACGTTTTTCGTGACATTGCCCCTCAGAAGCGGAGGCCGCGGATCCTTTAGACACCTTACTATGATGTCAGAGCAGGTATAAAGCACACGAGCCACACAGAAAACAAACACAATTCACACGGATCTGACTTTAACCTCTCCTGCTTTCAGCCTGAAGGTGAAGAGGTCAGCATGCAACACCTGACCTCTGGGACCTGGGAGGTCACAGAGATCCTGAGCTATGATCAAAAGTGGAATACAGTGTGAGTCACTTCACACACACACACACACACTCACACTCACTAATGCGCACTCACACACACACTAATGCGCACTCACACTCACTTATGCACACACACACACTCACTAATGCAGACACACTCACTAATGCACACACACACACACACACACACACACACACACACAC
>NW_015618964.1:0-1259 GCF_001515605.1 Sinocyclocheilus anshuiensis
TAGCAATCAGCCATTTGTATCAGTGTGTGTCAGTGAGATTAGAGTCATTCAATATCCCAAGCATATCAGTCTAAAAGCATATTAAATATCATCCTACCCCTTTCATCTTTTTTGTTCCATCCCATTGTTGAAATTATGAATCGTGTGATGCTGTACTATTTGTGAGTCTTATTAGAGAGCTAAAATCAGTCCTGTATCTCGTAGTTTATTCAATGTAGAAGCAACTCAAAGTGAAGCAGCCATCATAACATGGTTTTTATAAACATACCATTGAAGTGTTGATTTTATGAAGCCAATCATTTTAAGTGACACTTCATTAGTATAAAAGTGCCTGTGAAATCTGTAAAGCCCAGACTGGGGTCCCTAGGCATCTGGCCTCGGCTCTGGGTCACTGAGGAATTTGAGTTTGGCTGCTCATCGCTGCAGGCCAATCAGTGTGTGGACAGAAGCTACAGCAGCAGATGGTCCGACTGCAATCTATGTCAACACTGTAATAATGGCAGAAATGTAATGTTTGTTCTCTGCCTTTATGATTTTAATTTCTCATCCTTCTTGTCATGCATGTGAAAATAGGCATAGTATTGTCAACATAATTGTGGCCAGATCTTTAACACATATGTCCCATATATGTGTCAGTCATGACAAAGTGCTCTCATAAATAGGGATTTTCAAAGGATTATACTCTTATTTACTGTCTATGTCATCATCAAGGGAGCTTCTTCAAGTTTGTAAACTTTTATGGCAAAAGTGTTATTTATTCTTTTTATTGAAAAGATAAGCTTTTTATTATATGAAGGTCACATAAAAACTATCACATAAAAAACGTTTTATCATACCTTCATTTACCTTTGCTGTTTTTCAAATGCATTTTATGTACAAATTAGATTTATTTGTTTTTTACCCTTTCAATCTTAAAATATGAATGAACTTTCAATTTTCCACAAATTATGGCTGTCCCACAGTTATGGCATCATTTCCACAAAACCCAGATAATTTGCCCCTTTTTAATAACGTTATTGGGCTTGTTTGTTAAGGAGAAAACATTTGAAAGGCTGTGGAAATCACACTGTGGTGGGCATTTTTTATTGTTTTCTCCTATGATGTATGTATGTAACACACTACTGTTCAAATGTTTGGGGACAGTAAGATTTTTTTAAATAAAAAAATTGACTTTTATTTAACAAAGGAACATTAAAGTCAATTTGACAATTACTGTAAAGACTGGAGTAATGGCTGCTGAAAATTCAGCTTTGCCATCA
>NW_015618965.1:0-1259 GCF_001515605.1 Sinocyclocheilus anshuiensis
AATTAAACAATAATGATGAAAACAAATTGCTTCATAAGCTGCAATTGTGAATGCTAATGGTACAAACTAGTTTGCATGCATTTGTTTGTTTATGAAAAGTAGCAATAAAGTTAGCCAGAAAATAATATTTAGCTGGTTTGTGATAAAACAGACGTGTGACCAAACTATATTTCCCAGCACGTTAAAATATACAGATAAAAAAATATGAAATTGTCCACCATGTGTCAATTCAACCCAATCTGTATTTATAAAGCACATTAAAAAATACAAAGGAAGACCAAAGTGCTCTACAGGAGGAAAAAAAAACATACATAAAACATTTCATAGAAAAGACCATACTAAAAACAAATAATATAATACCCAAAATTGCAAACTTGTTCAAATGCCAATTAAAATGAGTGTTAAGTCTGCTTTTAAAAACATAAAAATAGTGATTGGATTAATCTTCACCCTCCACAGAAAAAGCACCAGGTCTGTTTTCTGACTAAAATTACTTGACCGTGTAATAATTGTGATGTGTGTTGGTTCGCTTCCATCTTTAATACATTTTGCACTAATATATATATATATATACTAATATAATATATAAAACTTGCATCATAATGAAATTTTATTAGCAATGTTTTTGGTCAATCAACTTCCTCAGGCTCAGTAAATGTAAAAAAAAAAATGCATTAAGAATGCTTACAGCTGCTAATAAAGGCCACACCTCCAATTACACAGCTAATATATGGGGGAAAAGTTCAAATACTCATTACAAATAGTAAAGAAAGCCAAACATAATTCTAGACCCAAATGAGCAATAATACAAGAATTTTAGCACAAAAAAATATGGTGAAAAGTTGGTTCCATTGTTTAAAATGTTTTGCATAGTTTTACGATTTTGTATCTAAATAAAGGAACATTCATTTGGTGTTTAAATGCTGTGCATTGAATTGTTTTTGTCTTTTATTTCCCCATCCAGGAACCAGGGGAATCACCGTTGTTCCTAACCCAGGCCAGAGGTTGTTGCGGCAGCGGTGACGATCCCCACTCAGGAACCCCGCTTTTATCTGTGTGAAAGTAAGGTATAATACTCATAACAGACGCTTTGGTCAGGCGGTGGAGTAGTTTGCACCAGGATGGCAGAGTTGGAGACAGAATGCATCACTTTAGGACTAAACAATTTGGTGTCGGAGTGCGGTACGCCCCCTCCGCTTGACCCTTTACAAGCAGAGTGCACCACGCCAACCCTGACCATGCTGTCGTCAGAATGTAGC
>NW_015618966.1:0-1259 GCF_001515605.1 Sinocyclocheilus anshuiensis
GTTGCATTTTCGTTGCATCTGCTCTAGTTGAGTCAAGCAGAAGTTCGTGTCTTTTTTTGATTTGCGTAAACTGCCTTGAAGATTGTCAACTTTCGTTGTAATCGACGCCATACTTTTACTCAGAGTCCATTTCTTGTTTCAGTGATCGAAGAACAGCGCTGTTTTCATTAATATAGACATTGAAGGGATTAAGAGCTGTCTTTATCGCCTCTGTCAACATACAAGAAACCATTCCTCGCATAGCCTCCTGCTGTGCTTCGATTGCGTGGCTAACAATTGAGGCAACGTCGTCATCGAGTGTTTTGAGGCATTTGCTGCTCGTAGCAGGCTTTTGGGGAGACATCGATTTTTTGCTGGTAGCCATTCTCGTATTAGAAGTGACTAGTTGTCAAAAAGAGACGATATTTTCCTCGGTATGAAATGAATATTCTAGTGTTGTGCAGCCATCTTGCAGCGCGCGCCACCGGAAGTCCACAAAAGGTTCTTTAGATTAAAAATTTAGATTTAGTTCTTCATACTAAGAAAAATAAAAGGTTATATTTGAGTAATGTTCACTAAAAACTCAAAATGGCTCTTCATTGCTGCGAAAACCTCTTATTTTTAAAAGTGTAGTAAGAAATGATGACAGCATTTTAAATTTTGAGGAAAAATCACTACAATATTCCGAAGTGCAAAATTGCAACCCCTCTGATTCTATTCGCCTTCTTTGCTCCAAGCGGGATTTAGAGCGGTGTTTCCGGAATGGGAGGTGGGCGCGCTAACATAGAACCTAAAGACCACAGTCTCTAGCGTCATTCGGTAGCACGCCTCTTGAGATCAAGGGGTTGAGGGTTACCCGCACAGCTCTTACCAGCTGACCTCTGTTACATAATAACTTGCAAGTCTTAAACCATGGTTGATATCATGTTTTGAAGCACTCACATGGTGCTGTGCTCCTCTGCAGCTCTGTTAGAGATGGCAGCAGTTGTCCAGTTCTGGAATCCACCAGAGTGGCGTGAGAATTCTGGGTTCCCTTCCTCATCTCATAAACTGGAAGATTGTAGACTGTGGAGAAAAAAATCCACTAGTTAAATATGCCCAAAATCTACTAGGTGCATTGACATTTAAAAAATGACTTGCAGACATACAGCCGGAAACTCTTCTGTTCATTTCGCCAACTTCGTGCTTGAGCATCCCAGTGTCCATGTCCATCAGGAAGCGTCTGGAAGGTTCTATTCCTTGCCTCTTCTCAATAGGTGCTGGATTGTAGACTGTGGAGA
>NW_015618967.1:0-1252 GCF_001515605.1 Sinocyclocheilus anshuiensis
GAGGGACTGATCCAAATCTCCATGGCAACATGAACCATAAACCCTCTGCAGAGGAAGACCCTCAGTGTGTGTGTGTGTGTGTGTGCGAGTGTGTGTGTGTGTGTGAGCACTCAGACTGTGGATCACAGCATCAGCAGACCCTCTTACACTGACTCCATCACACACACACACACACACGTGTCTGTCTGACCTTTGACCCGTCCACGCTGATGATGCGGTAGCTGTTGCGTGTGCTGTCATAGAAGTACGAGACGGTAACGGCCTGTTTACTGGCAGGAACCCAGTTCTTCTTAGTGGTGGGATCGATCTGGAAGACATGAGCTCTGGTGGTGAAGATCGGCTGCTCCCTGCGACACACACACACACACACACACACATCACATGATGGTCAGCTCAGGTCACCACACACTGCAGTCACACTCATCTGTGTGTGAAATAATCAACTTCAGCTTGATATTAATATTTAGAACATTATCAGTACTTGTTCATTTATTTGCACAGTTTGCACTCATATGAGAATAAAGCACACATCATCTGCCAGAGCTTCTGAAGATCAGTGATGACCTACAGCTGTCAACATCAGCTCATGCTAACGATGCCTGACTGAGACAACGACCAATTATACAGTTGACAGTCATTAGACACTGACCGATTACAATCAGTTATTACAGAGTGATAATGGGCAAAACAAGCCTAAATAAAAGGCAGATCCTCATCCGACTGAAGACCATTCACTCTACAATT
Organism: Sinocyclocheilus anshuiensis; assembly: GCF_001515605.1. NCBI lineage: Eukaryota > Metazoa > Chordata > Actinopteri > Cypriniformes > Cyprinidae > Sinocyclocheilus > Sinocyclocheilus anshuiensis. The sequence goes on from NW_015618967.1 coordinate 745, forward strand.
ACAGACTTAATTTATTTCTAAACATTTGATAATGAACACGAAGGTCTTTTCACTGAGTGCCAAAAAAGTCTCATCAGAAAAAGTGCGTCACAATGAAACCGATATGAATGCGAGTTGAGCTAAAGTGAAGCCCACATTAAGGGAAACAAATCTAAACTTATGAAGCTGCTTCTGCTCAGCGACTTTATATATTTGTTTTTTACCATGATTTACCATGAAGTCCAAAGGAATTACAGATACCAGCTGCACTTCACAATGCCAGACACATATTATTCATATAATGGCTGTAAATTATTTATAATTTGATTTGCCCCAATTATTATTTTTTCCTCTTTTAAATTTTCCTTTCCAAATTTCTTCCGCTTTTACACATTTGGAAGGCTATTCATCCACTCTCAAACCCCCTGTAGTTCATTCATGAAGTTCAGTTTGGGAAACCCAGGCTTAATGTAGTGTTTAATACACATCATGATGTTGGTAACAAAGAATGGAATATATTTTAGGTCAA
>NW_015618968.1:0-1259 GCF_001515605.1 Sinocyclocheilus anshuiensis
GAACTTTTCCACGACATTCTAATTTATTGAGATGCACCTATAAGTCCCTCTGTTGAGTTTGTTCATTGCCTGGTATTGTTTGTGCTCTGCACACTGTTTTGTAGATTGACTTGTTATTTAGATTACCTTCCTTTGTTTCCTTTAATTAACCGTGTTTTATTTAACCTGTTTTTGAACCCACTTCATCTTCTTTGGACTAAACGTTACAGCAACTAACTGAAATAAAAATGTAAAGTATTGAAATTACTAAAACTAGAACTATATAATTATAAATAATAAATAAATTAATTAAATAAATAATTAATAAATAATTAAATAAATTAAATAGAATTATTAAAAAATTAATAAAAATGACAAAAGCATATAAAAATGACTAAAACTAAAATGAAAATGAAAACTTAAAAAAGCTTAATAAAATGACAAAAGTACATAAAATTTATAAACAAACTAAATAATATAAATATAAAACTAAAAGCTAATTAAAAAAATACTATAATAGTAAATTAATAATGCTGAAATTACATTGCATGCATCTAAGACTTTGGGACATGATCTAAGCTTCGGTTTGAGAAAAAAAAAATCCATAATAAGCCCCAGAAACAGCCAAATATTATTTTTGGATGCGCACAGATTGTTTTGTTGATTTTGTGCATACAGTTTTTGAGTCTAAATCTTTTAAAAGTCAGAGCTGTACTTTGTGGTTTTGGAATGGCAAATAAAGTTACATTCACAAGCGCCGCAGTTATTCTGTCATAAATATCATGAACTACCAATGAATTATGAATCGTTTAACCGCAAAACAATATTCCACACATTACACCTTATTAGGAGGGTCTGCAAAGCACATGATGTTTGGACGCTTGGATCAGTGTATCGCTTGACGTGTGCAGTTGTATGCGTAAACTTTCAGACTAGGTCATTACGCAAGCAACTATAAGAAATTATTTCTCAGTTACAGCAATTAGTAGCACTGAGTCATATCTGCGCTTGTAAAAACAGTGTTTTGTAGCTGCGTATTATGAGATCGAAGCATGTGAGAGAATGTGTTTGCTTCAGTGTGTGGTTAGTTTCAGTATGTACGTGTGTCCGACTTCAGCCCAGCCTCAGGTCACTTACTTGTAGCCGTGTTCTTATCAGCCGTAGACTAAATCTAAAACACGTTGTACGTTATGCTGTAAGCCTCTTACCCCACATGCACAACAAAGAGAAACAATAGCCACAAAAAGAGAGAGAAATGAGAGGGAAACAAAAGGAGGAGA
>NW_015618969.1:0-1259 GCF_001515605.1 Sinocyclocheilus anshuiensis
TAATAAGCAGCCAATTCTGCATGACCATATTCTACATCCCAAATCCTACCCAATACCTAACCTTAACAACTACTGTACGAAGCAGTAATTAGGAGTTTATGGAGGCAAAATCTCGTAGTTAATAGTATGTTAATAGCTAGAATTGGACTTTAAAATAAAGTGTGACCAAACTTTGTTTGGATAATCAAACTTTGTGAGATAGCAGCTTTGTTTCCAATTAACATCAAAGCAAGTGAAATATGGGTTCTTGTATGATTTCACTGAAGAACATCTGGAGTGCCGTTTCTATCCAAACTGCTGGGGCATGCAGTATTTTAATCATGTAGGTCGTCCTATTTTTGCAAAACAGACTGTCGTACAAGGCACCTTGTATTTACTGAAACCGGATATCTAACATTGAGCCTTTTTTCCACAGTGCAGCAAAAAAGAAGTGATAATTATTATATAAATAAGAGAAAGAAAAGAGAAGACAGCAAAAGTAAACATTCAGATTCTTGTGGAGGACAATCTCACCTTTTTCCAGATTGAGAAAAACCAGCTGAATGCAGTGGAAAATGTTTTTCATAGACTTATGATGGTCCGGGTGCATGAATGAGTCTGAAAAGAGCACAGACGGCTTGAGGCATGTTGACCAGCGCCATCACTGAAGTCCCTTCCAAGACGATGGCCACTCTGAGAGGCTTTCTGGATCAAAGCAGAGCACTTCCACTGTGTGAGTCCTGGTCAGTTACATCCTAACAGAGAAAGAAACAGACTGATAAGGAGAAGACATTCTCCTGCCAGTTAGATAATGCTCAAATGTACCTTCAATTATAAAGTGAAAATCAACATAGAATATAAACTGCACTGAACGTAATGATCTTAATGTGACTTCGTCAACAGTCATATTTGGATCTGTACATTATGAGTACTGACGGCAAAACTGTGCACCAAATATGGTTTTGTAGATTAGCAGCTGTGGAGATTTTATCCACTTTCAGCCGCAGTCAGTCATGCACAAAACACCTGAAAAACTGTTCCCAGAAACCTCTCATTGCCATGCAACATTTTTGTGGATTACTTGACTCCAAGGACATTTGCCTAAGCTGCTTTACTTTATGGTCAGCACTCGAAAGCTTTGCAGTTATCTTTGGCTCCCCAACTGAAACAGACGTTTTGGACAAGACATGTGTAACTTCCAATAGATCATGTAAACGCTGTTTAAAAAAGTAAAGCAAATGTAAAGGGAGTCACACAACTTAATTTGACGTTTTCCAAAT
>NW_015618970.1:0-1259 GCF_001515605.1 Sinocyclocheilus anshuiensis
ACACACTCACACAGACACACTCACACAGACACACACACACACAGAGACACACACAGACACGCACACACACACACATGTTTGTCTTTCTGACATGGTGGAACTTTCCTTTGACTGCTATTATTTTTATGCAGATCTAATGATATTTTATATATCCTAAACCCAAGCAACTGTATTGTTTAACTAAAATTAAAAAAAGATGTTTTTGTTAATTGAAATAAAATATAATATAAATATTAGATTAAAAAATGTTATAAATGTTTAGAAAAGCTGACATGCTAAAATTATTAGAAGTAAAACTTTTATTTTTATTATTTTTACTTCTGTTCATTTTTATGCAGATAATATTTTCCAAAACCTAAACAGTTTTCTTGTTAGCGAAAACTATTAAAAATCATTTCATTTTTGTTAATTGAAATGAAGCTGAAATAAAATATTGATATTAGATGAAAGACTTCAATGTAAAAACTAACTGAAATTAAATGTTTAAATACTAAAATAACTAAAACTTAAACATACATTAAACCAAACAATAGAATAGAAATGACAACTAATAAAAATAACAAAACCACATAACAAAATTACTAACAAATAACTTGTAAAAATGCCATTCATAACATCTAAAAACACTCTTCCTGTATACATTCACATACATTTATTTTATTGGCTTAATAGCATAAAATGCATGTTTTTTATTATTAAGCCATATATTATATGAACAGTAATTAATCTAATACAGTCTAATCTAATGTAATATAACAAATATAATGAGTAACATACAATACACGTACACATTAATATGTATAAACAGTAATATACAATGTTATATAAATTAATTTAATGCAATTGAATCTAAAATATAAACTGTAAAATACAATACATTTTACAAATTAATATAATATATGAACAACATACAATACATTTCTAATTGAAAAATATTGTTTTTTAATGTTTGCTTTTAAAAATGAATTTGTTGTAATTAATGTAATTTATATGATCTAAAAATACTCTTTCCTGTATATATTCAGATTTTAGATCTGATTTCAGACTTCAGATTAGATTTAGATCAGATTTTAAACTAAAATCTTATGTGGAATGTTTTGACAGATCTTGTGATACAAATGATATCTTTTGTTGGCTTAATAATATAAAAAGCTTGTTTTTATTAGTTTGCCTGCAGAGATATTTCTCTTCTTCTGGAGTTCATGAAGGTCTTATGTGTGCAGGTCTTTCTGTCAGTCGTACGACATGAAGCAGCACTC
>NW_015618971.1:0-1260 GCF_001515605.1 Sinocyclocheilus anshuiensis
AAGGTAAAAGTTACTTTATTCTATTCCAGATGCTTTTATAGAAATTTTCACTATAACTTTTATGGGTAGCTTTGGGTAAAACATTGTCATGAATTTGTATTCCCATTTGTAAAATACAAATGACCTGTTCTCATGAATGTGCATATAGCACAATTTTCTGTTTCTATTTGGTATAATATTGATATGCAGAAATTGACTTTGGCTTTGAAAACTGCGTATTATATGCACACCAAACATGTGCGTACCATAGCCACGTGTACAAGTCAATTACTGCGTAATTACTGCATACTGCGTATATTGCGGCAAATAACAACTGAAAATCATGCTACTGATACGCATTTTCATGAGATCAGGCTACTAAGGGAGGAACAGTGAGAGAGCGGTTTGAACGAACGCGACTCGATTGTGAAAGCACCGACCCAAAAGACAGATTAATTCATAATTAATGGCATGGCCGGTTCAGTCGACAGAAATACGGGACACATAATAACTGCTGAAATACTTGCAGGGCAAATGTTTCTCAGGTCAGTCTGAGCACTCATGGTACGCACAGTGCATACAGCTATACACCTGCAGGCACCACTGCTATAGAAAATAAGTGGAGTGAATTGAAGATGAGAAGCAACAACATGAACATGGGAATCTGAAGGATCTGGAATGATTCTGTATGAAGGAATGGTCTCTGTTCTCTTGTCAGGTGTTCTCCAAACTCATCAGGTATTATAGAAGAAGACTTAGAGCTCTTATCCTGGCAAAAGGAGGTTGCAAAAAGTATTGAATAAAAGGGTGTCAATAATTGTGGGCGATGTGTATTAGAGAAAAAGATTTATTTCATCATGACATGTGCCCCCTTTTCATTTGTTTAACTTCAAATAAAAGTTAGATTTTTGTGATTTTTTCAAAGATCAAAAGGAACAATGCAATTATTTTCTTTGCTCATATTTACCAAGGGTGTCAATAATTCTGACCATGACTGCATATGAAGTGAGAATAATAACATTGGAAAAACAACAGATCTTTTCTAGCCAGGATACTCCCAGCTGCATCCCATCCTGTTTTCAGTCTTAGACAGACATGCCGGTTAAATGGTAATGTGCCTGTAACCATGGTATTCCTGCACGTATACACACTTCTGTATTTTTTCTTACAGATCCAAAGCACATCTCCCAGGCGTAGGATAGAGTGGGGGAAAACACTCCCCTTAAGGACTGTGTAATTTTTTTTTCTGTGAAACAAAAGTTAAATGTGTCCAGAATAGTT
>NW_015618972.1:0-1260 GCF_001515605.1 Sinocyclocheilus anshuiensis
AAATTAACATGAAAGTATATAATATAAATATAGAAAAAATCTTACAAAAAGCTAAATCAAAATATGAATAAAATATAAAAAGCACACCTAAAACCAAGTTAACTAAAACAAACAAACAAACAAATAAATAAATGGAAAAATCTGTTATTTCTGTTAGTTCCCATGACAATGTTTCTTATTTTCATTAAAAAATAAAAAAATCCTAATACATGACAAAAACACAACAAAATTACTTCTTTAAAATTAAAATCTTTAAATTAAAATGAAAATATATAATATAAATATATAGATATAAAAAAACTACAAAAAGCTAATTCAAAATATTAATAAAGAGTAAAAAGCACCACTCAAACTAAGTTAACTGAAACTAAAACCATTAAATTAATTATGAATTAATTTATTAATTAATTCATTCATTCATTCATCAAATAAATAAATTAAATCAAATCAAATGTAAAAAAACAAAACAAAAAAAAAGCTAGTTGCCAAGGCAACATTTGTCATTTTTATTAATTTTAACCAGATATACTAAAATAACTGAAACTAAAATGGAAATCATAATTAATAAAAATATTAAAATGATAAATAAAAACTATATAGACATATTAAAAAATAATACATATTACAAAAATACACAACAGAATTACAAAAGTAAATTTGTACATAAATTAAAATGAAAACAGAAAAATAAAAACTAATTCAAAATATTAATAAAAACTAGTATTTCAGTGATACTAAAATACTGCCACTCACACTTTCAGACCATATAAAAAGCTAGTTTCGCAATGCTTTTGTCAAAGCGTGTCTAATTTTTTAAGCACCTTATGATAAGCAAACAGTTTTCTGCATGTTTTCTAATATGAAATCATTTGAAATGTGTTTTTCTTTATTGTAAGTTGCTAATTTAAGTTTTTTTTAACCCATCGCACACTCAGCGGTCTGAACAAATGTGCCAGAGGTATAATTATGTTTTCATTCGCACATTTTGCAGCTGACAGTTTTTCCATCTGCTCCATGCAGATGAAGAGCAAGTCGATATTTTGTCATTCAAGCAATCGACCTCGTATGGAAATATCACTTGCTGTGAAAATGACTTAAACGGTGTGATTTTCACATCTGTAGGCCTTAAAGGGATAGTTCAGAAAAAAATTTAACCGTTGGCACCCATTGACTTCCATATGGAACCATAATACTATGGAAGTCAATGGCTACCGGCAACTGTTTGGTTACAAACATTCTTCAAAATATCTTCTTTTGTGT
>NW_015618973.1:0-1260 GCF_001515605.1 Sinocyclocheilus anshuiensis
TACTTCTGCTGAACACAAAAGAAGATATTTTAAAGAATGTTGCTAGTGAAAGAGTTGACGGTAGCCATTGACTTCCATTGTGTTTTTTTTTCCCCATACTATGAAAGTCAATGGCTACCGTCAACTGTTTGGAAACCAACATTCTTCAGAATATCTTCTTTTGTGTTCAACAGCTGAAGGAAAGTCGTACAGGTTTGGAACGGCATGACGGGATTTTAATTTGTTTGCGTGAAATGTGTCTTTAAGGAATAGATCAGGCAAACGATTATTTAGTCACCATCATGTTGTTCCAAACCTGTATGACTTTCTTTCCTCTGTGAAGCACCATGTTACTTTAGAAGACTTTGAATATAATGTATGATTCATATGCAAAAAAACAACCTTTTGTTGACGCACAGTATCTGTCGAACACCAAAGTCTGCAATCAGAAGTCAGAGATCTCAGTTTGAACTCAAACTCTTCTCATCAGTAGATCTGAGCTGCTCTTCAACTATTGGCTCATTTGGGTCTGTCTTTATTTCATCTGAGGCGGTTGGATTTTAACTGGTGGATCATGTGTTTTGGTTCACTAGAACACACACACATACTGAAACCAAACAAACTCTTCTCTGCCACATAACTAAATGTGAATGTAAACTCCATTAAGTCTCCAGAGTTATGAAAGAGCAACACGTGAGCGATAACATCTCCTGTGGTGTAATCTCATTGATGTCCCGTCAAACTATTTTTGCTTTCCAGAATGTTCTGGGATTGTTAATGTTTGGCTCTCAGTTTTTTTTCCCCGCAAAACATACATTTTTATACATACACATTACTTTATGGTTCTAAAAATAAAACATAAGTAACTGTTAGAGAATGTTCCGTAAACGTTATTGTATGGTTCTAAAATAAAGCTAACAATAACCATTAGAGAACTTTTAATATACAATATTGACATAAAAGTAACAATTTGATAACATTCTGTATACGTTAGTATCTGGTTCTAACAAATTACAAATAATCACTGGAGAACATTCTGTAAACGTTATTTCTGTATGCAGTACATTATGCAGTACATTATTTTATGGTTCTAAATATAAAACTTAAAAGGTACCATTATAGAACATTCAGTATATGTTATTATATGGATCTAAAAAAAAAAAAGAAAGAAAAAAGTAAAAATAACCATCAGAGAACATTTTATTTTATGTTAATATAACATGTAACGTTATTTTATGGTTCAAATACTGTAAGTAAGTGAGTAATTAAATAAAAAAAAAC
>NW_015618974.1:0-1250 GCF_001515605.1 Sinocyclocheilus anshuiensis
CTCACACACACGCTCACACACACACTCACAACCGCACACACACACTCACAACCACACACACACACACACATATGTATACTGTATATGCATACTGTATATGTGTGTGTTTTCTATATGTTTTCTTTTTATTTTATGAAATATTAATCAACACAAATTTTTGCAAAAACATCTATAATTTTTTGCTTTATTTGCAAAAGTTTTTTGTTTATATCTAAAAATTCCAAATTCTGGGTTGATGATTATAATGATCTTAATTTCAGTGGGTATATACAGTATGCAGTCAGACGTGTGTTGTTTATTAAGAGTGTGCGGTGGCTTTAACATCTGCAGGTGTCGACTGACCAGTGCATGCAGATCTCGCTCTCTCTGAGCAGTCCGTCCACGCCTGGCTGCGCAGATGTTTTCCACTGACCCCTCATGTGGCCGCCGTCGAGAGGTCATAGGTCAGCTTTCTTCTTCAGACTATATGACACATGAAGGTTACATACTTCCCCTTTACTGCCCGCTGACATTCAACACTCACCCACATTTCTCAACAAAGACCCGTGAAAAATGAGAATGCAAAATGTAAAGAAATAGAGAAGTTGTGATTATTGCGCCATCAGAGAGAGAGAGAGAGAGAGAGAGAGAGAGCGGGCGAGTGTCCTTGACTTGCACAGGGTTTGTTTATGAAGTTTGCATCAGTTTCGTCTCGCTGAACGTTTCATTGAACAGCTCTGTGGAAAAAGGCTTCTTTACAAGCGTGCTTTGCTACATCTTTGAGGATTTTCTCTTCAAACATTTAAAGAAGGTAAAAGAAACGGGAAAACGCATCACACAATGCTGCACATTTTTCCCAAATGCGTGAATATCATAACTGTATCAAAAGTTGTCACGAATGACATCAAGAATCATTCACCTCAAAATCAAAGGAAGAAAAAATTTATTATATTTTGCATATTGCAAAAATACTCTTTCAGTACCATTTTTATATTGTGACATTATTTTAATGACCTCCAACATGCAAAAATATCTTTCTCATGGCTGTAATGATTATGTACAATACATGTATTATTTGTCATATGCTTCATATTCAGTGCATTTGGTTTGTATTTTGTATATTTTACGTTTACATTACAGCATTTAGCAGACACTTTTTTCCAAAGCGACAAAAAATATTTTTTAAAGAGCCAACAATATTCATAATATACAATGCCATTTTTATTAGACAACTAGATTTTGAAGCAAGTGTAGAAATGTAGAGAGGAATA
>NW_015618975.1:0-1260 GCF_001515605.1 Sinocyclocheilus anshuiensis
AACAATTTGTTATTGTTTATAATAAAACTTTACTTAAGTTTTCACTGTAATAATTACCACAATGTCTTCTGACCCAATTATATACTTATGAATCATGAACAGAAGCAAGAATGTACATGATTAATTTATATTTACTTTCGCTATTCCAGAATATAAAGAATATTAGGCCGATAAGTCCTGCCATACATTTTGTAGCTTATTGAAACACATGAATTTAAGGCATCTGCACTGTACATGCAAGGTTAAAACACCTTATTTCTGCATTTGGAAGAGCATTTTGCGACACATTCTCTAGCACATCACAAAATGTGTTGTTTTGTAAAATTTCTTGTAAAATTTTGGTTCGATTCCTCCAACCACCCACATGCAAAAATGTTTTTGTGTTTTCTTGGAACTTGATTATCAAGTGTAATATGTCTTTTGTCATTTTCATTCAAAATCCATGCGCAGACAATAAAAATACATTTAAAATTAAAATAAACAGATTTTAGACAGTACTGACTAGAAATTAATCTAAGTCTAATATTAGATACTGTCATTTAATCTCTATCTAATCTAAGCTTGTTATTTTGTGCATTAAACTCTCCACTACATGAGAAATCGTTGAACTTTCAGTCTGACCTAGCAGTGTGAAGGCGTTTCTGGTGGTCGACATCTCCTTGGCATCATCTACTCCATCTATCACTGGGTTCCTGCCCTGTTTGGTGTAGTGAAAATCATCAGCCTTTCCTGTGGAGGAACACATACACACATTTATTACACCACGCAAATACACAATTAGCAGACCTTCTCAAGGATCTATTCCAAGGACAATATGTTAATCAATTAAGTTATAATTGTGCAAGAAACTCCCCAACCATTAATGAACAGGAACTTAGTCATTAGTACTAAGCAAATCTGCATTAATAAAAATGTCTTATTCACAGACAAATCCTAAAATACAAAACCCTGTTCATAGATTAAACGAACGATACACTGTTGCTTGGCAACAGAGACCTTATTGAGATACACACTCACACACAAACCCTCACATTAACAGGGCGTCAGCTGAGCAGGAAGTCAGCTGAGTAGGCAAACAGCAGGAGAGTGCACAGAGCCAGCAGTGTGTGTGTGTGTTTCAGAGCAAGTGGGTGAAGCAAACAGAGAAGAGATGATAAGGAGAGGTGCGTGTGGAACTGAACTACAGTAGATATAACCAGCAGCCATATCATCCTACAGCCCAAGACTGGTTGCCCACTGAAGCTAAGCAGGGTTGAGTCT
>NW_015618976.1:0-1260 GCF_001515605.1 Sinocyclocheilus anshuiensis
TTATAATCGTATTATTTCTAAGAGCCATTGTGATTTCTGTCTATATTTAAAGCTGAAGTGTGTAGTTTTTCCCAAGTTAAAACACTTCCTCCTATCCCAGCCGAGCAGGCAGAACACAAAATGACTGAGGGTTATTATTATTATTATTACATGCTAAATACCAATAATACCCGGAAAAAGTTTTAATGCATAATGCAGGACTTCTAATTATAAACAAGTCTGAAATACACCATGACTCTTATTCTGACATGTCTATATGCTGCATGCTTTCAGTTGTTGATTTAAAGAATAAATAGGCACTCTTACAACCATCTACAACATATTACAATATAAAAACCATAAAGTAAACAATTATAATTCACCAACAGTAGAACATAAGCAAGCGCTTGGCATACAGTAAATGCGCAGTCTTCAGCGATTGCAAACTGCTCTGAAACTGTGAGCACCGTGATTTGACTCTGAATGTGCAACGCTCACATTTATTTCATTAAATCATAGCCTTTTGAAGTTTAATAGTCACATTAGGCTATATCGCGACTATCGTTTTTCCTTCTCCAAATTTAAGACCTCTTAAAATGACAATTATTACATTTAGGGGACCATTTAAGATACCTAAGACTTTATGATCTTAAATTTGATCAAACTGAATTTAAGACTTTTTAAAGACCCCCAAGAAACCTTGAAATAATCCCACTTTTTGCAATGTCTATTCACAATAATGCAATGTCAGAATTATCTGTATATCTATATTTCTGAGAATGTTGTCAGCATATATTGATTATTCTATCAATCAAATGACATATCATGTAATTATTTTGATTACAAATTCTACTACTAAAATAAAAACAAAAAGGTATGCGTCTAACCCTTCAGTGTTGTAAATGTGAATGTAGTGAGAACGACAAGGAGCAAAAGAGTGCTGGGGACGAGATACAGTATAATGACCTGCTGCACTGCCATCGCCTGGGGAATTAATTATAGCAAGAAGAAGAGAGGACAGAACAAGGGAGAGAAAGAAAGAGCATGTACGTGTGTATTCCACAAAGCCATTATTTGCAGTAAAGATAGCTGCTGACTTATCAAAGAGCACAAGTGTAACCTTACTGAAGCTCTACGTGAACATCATTTAGATGTGCTTTTGTTTGGCTAGTACAGATAACCGTCAGAGGCTGGAAGAATAGTGAACACGCACGCTGGAATAATGCGAGGTCATGAGTCTCATTTCGCAGTTGATGTCATTAACTCCTAGTCTCCTCTTAC
>NW_015618977.1:0-1260 GCF_001515605.1 Sinocyclocheilus anshuiensis
CCATAAAAGTTTCATAACACTAGTCTATATGAATCATGGTCTATATTCCAAGTCCAAACAATAGCTTTGTGTGTGAAAGAGAAAGCAATTTAAGTTGTTATTCATTATATGGAAAGGAGCAGCATCAACATTCACCTTTTGTGTTCCACGAAAGACATCATACAGGTTTGGAACAACATGAGGGTGAGAAACTGATGACAGCAGCACAGCCAATCAATACAATTTGCATGACATATTATTATGTGGGTGCCGGCACAAAAATTTAAACAAGAGGGCATAGAGACTGATTGTGTTGAAGCCCTGAAGCAAATCATGTGAAGAGAGACATTAGCCTAGTTCACTATATGCCAGCTGATCTCAGAATAGGTTAGTCTAATGTACTTAAGCTTTTTTAGGCTTTTCAGAGCTAGATATGCAACAATGAGCATAACCATCTTTTATTTGCACAACAAGTTACATTTTCATGTTTGGCTGTAGTCGTGGCTCTATCTCTCTTTATCTCTCTTTCTCATTCAGAGGATAGACATAATGAGATAATTTTGGACTTCCTGATGTAATCAGTGTCCATCATTTAATTATATTATAATATTAGAATTCTCTCATTACTAAACATTTCTGCTACTTGGCAAACACAGTGCCAAGCTGAGTCTAAAATCAGTTTGTTATGGTCAAATGTGTGGGTGTTTCCACCACAAACAATTAAATCATATTTTCTCAATTTAGCATCATTTGACAAAATTACAGTTTGATTGAAAATAGTGCTATAAAAATATTCTATGAGGTTTACATTGGTAATCATTTTCACTCAGTAAACAGTGAAATACTTTGATTATTGAGTGATTATTTCACTCATTGGTTAGATAATCGCAACTTTTAAAATGAAATATAATGGATTTTCATAGTTTAAGTTTGAAAGTCTGGGTAAAACTAAAGGGTAAATCTAAAATGCATACATTAAATGTATTTGAAAAAATAAACTATGGAGGCCTAAAAAAGACCAGATAGTTTTAATGTTACATCTTTAAAAAAAAAAAAAAAAAATCTGTTAGTTTGAATTAAAATTGCCTACTGTGACATAAACGTTCCTGTTTTTATGTGACAAAGCAAGGAAAATAGGAATAGTGATCTCTACCCTGCCTTACAACAGATATCCTTTTTTTTTACCATCATAAAATTTTATTTTTCACCTGTGATGGGACTCAGAGAGAGAGAAGATCATATTAAAGGGATAGTTCACCCAAAAATGAAAATTTGATGTTT
>NW_015618978.1:0-1261 GCF_001515605.1 Sinocyclocheilus anshuiensis
AAGGGTACTGTTGGCAGTGGAAACGCAAGCTGGATCAGGGTGTTCGGTCCCAAATCGTACCATATTGTACTGTACTGACCCGTACCGCTCGATGGAAACGAGCCAATGTATGCTCCTTACTTTACCTGTGGGCAAGTGGCCCACTGATTGGGTTCAGCCAATGAATGGTGATGGAATCTGCATCTTGACCAATCACCACTGGTGCAAGAGGAACAGGGGTGGGCTTTCTGCCATGGACCCAGGTTTTGTAGACCAAATCAATATAGCAGTGCATCCGAGCTACTTGATTGGGTGTAAAATGGTTTGTACAGTCATCATCTGTAATAAAAAGGTACCCTTCCATTAAAGAAAGAAAAACCCACAATGGTCCCTGAAATAACTTGAAACTGACAAAATAATAATAATAAAAAATACTGAAAATTATATTAATGAAAATCAGACACTGCTTTTGAATTGTGGTTCAACAGAAGCATTTAAAAAAACAAACTATTGAAACTGGAAAAGCCCTAGAAACCCTAAAAACAAAAGATTGAAAATAATTTGACCATAGGGATATGTTAAACTAATTTGTTAAACTAAAGTGTGTCCTGTAATTAGCATCACAGGTGTCTTCACACTTGTAATCAGGCAGTCTACTTATACAGTATATGGCTTATATATTAATCACTGACTTTTTTCTATTAAAGAAATTGCTACTTTTATTCAGTAAGGATGCATTAAACTGATCAAAAATGACAGTAAATAAAGGTAAAGAGATTTCTGTTTTAAATAAATGCTGTTCTTATTACAGGGATATTACTGTTCTCTCATTACAGGAATAAATTACATTATAAACATATTAAAATCGAGAACTTTTTTTTTTTTTTTACAATGTCACATTGTCTTTTTGATCAAAAATGCAGCCTTGGTGAACACAAGAATTCTTTCAAAAACATTAAAAAAAATCATACTGATTTACACTACAAGCATTTAGGTATAACCTGTACCAATAAGTGGAAATAACATCATTTTTAAAGTAAAGCTGGTTGTATTTGGTGAGCAAACAGAAGCAGTAAACTAATCATGACTACCTGTGTAACTCATGTAGTTGTTGTAGGGTGTGTTTTTGTATTGGGTAAGGCCACACGTGTCATTGACTGGATCAGGGTCATGACAAACTTTAGACTTTGGTGTTGGTGCTGTATCAGCACACAGATCTCCCGTCTCCATTGATGCGGTGGTCTCTTGACAGGGGTCATCACATGACTCGCGTTCACTCACA
>NW_015618979.1:0-1261 GCF_001515605.1 Sinocyclocheilus anshuiensis
TGCAATTTCTGCAGCTCATTCATTACATATTACATTCAGAGCACTTGAGCTTATTTATGGGCAATGTTCTTTACCGTAGAGCCTTGGGATCCCATAGGCACATGCTAAAGTGGGTTAGATCCAAGAGAGGAGATCCTCGACTATTAATTTCCTGACTTTGAGAGGAGAGTTCTCCAGTGGTTCTGGATGGAAAATAAGTGTGTGCCAATTCTGACAAGATGGAAATTGGGCTGGGTCTTCAAGGGCTTGTTTATGTCAAGAGGCTCTCGGTAATTGTGGTTTTCTTTGCTGGGTTATGGTGCCTCTGCCCATTAGGAAGGTCTCCACCCTTCCATTCACTCTGTACAGCTGTAGAGCTGCTTTAGTGACTAATCAGAGCAAAACAGTCTTCACTGTTCAGGCCTTAAATAAAGACCACACAAACAGGTCAATGAAAACTCCTGCTGCTGTCAGCAGCAAAACTCAGAGGAGAGATGTGAGCATGCACACTAAATATGTCAGCGAAAAGCCCATAATAAACCAGGTCAATGAATAAGCAGAAGAGCATGTTCTGGATAATACCGTGATCAAACCAGCTGAGCTGTGTTTCACAAATCCAGAACATGAGACGAGTCGAGAGATGCTGGTTTTGGCACTTTGAATCTTCCGTTCCTGTTCTCTTGTTTAGTTGGAATATGTTTTATATGTTTTATATTCATACCTATCCACTATTTAGAGCACATATGAGAATATAGGCTACAGTGGGTTCCAAAAATCTGGGACCACTAATGAAAATGCTTTTAGGCTTATTTTATGCCATAATGTTTCTTTTCATCATATTCCATGTTTTCCTTGAACAGACCAATATTTATCTGTCATCTAATAAAACCTAAAAACATTGGCTACCAAAATAATAATGATGCTAAAATATGATACTAAATTCAGCAATGTACAAAACATTAAATTTATTAAACATAATAATCAGTATGAACAATTCTTCTGCTAAATAATATAGTTGCTGTTTACATAATGCGAATATCATGTTGTTTACAGTTAAAATTACGCTCATGTAATCAGTGTTTATTCAATCAGCCAATTTAGACATAACATAAAAACACTTCTTAAAACAATTTATTGAAATTAAAGGTCTAAACAAATACTTTCCAGCACTGCTTGAAAAAATATAGATGCCATAATAAAATAATTACCCTGTATTAGTCTTCAACATTGGAAAATGCTTATTATAAAACGGATAGTTCCGGTCCTTGATTCTGATTGGTTG
>NW_015618980.1:0-1261 GCF_001515605.1 Sinocyclocheilus anshuiensis
ACAAAATAAACATGAATGAACATCAGAAGGTATCTTGTTTCAACCTCGGAAAGACATCAATACACACATTTTTCAAGTTCAAGTTCACTGACTCATGTTAATCTACTTTCCTGTCTGATTTGATTGTCAGACAAAATGGCAGATTCGGCGTTATGATTGGACGAATCGCCTGTCAATCAAACTCCCAGCGAAGAGTCAATTGTGGCATTTTGCGGCCTGATATTTCCAAATAGAGTGCATTAGTGCGGTGTTGGTTCCGAAAGTATTTTTTCCATTAATTTTTCCCATCGGGATTTCTTTCTGAAAATATTATCAGCCTTGAACCAAACCAACCTGCCACATGGCGAATGTGCAAAAGAGTATTTGGAAATCGGACTAGATTGTGTACTTAATGGCTTTAATGTGGAAAAGAACTACAATGCCATTTTCAAAATAAAAAGCATAACGGATTCAAACTATTGATTTAAAGATGAATAAGTTGAATATGTAAACACCATATTTTATGTTTATTGCAAAATATGTACACAAATAGGCTATACAAGTATTTTGACAGCAGACTCATCATTTGCAGTGCTTTACGGGAGCGGGTGTTTCTGCAAGTTCTTTTGGCATGATTTGTTAGCTGCAGATTTCTGATTGGTGGAATTTTCTGTACAGTATCATGTGTAATGAAGTTTTACCACAAATGTAGCTGTTAAACATGATAATTTTATAGGCTGAAATGGGTTGAAATAATACGAACAGATCGCTTCAATAAAACCATCAATATTAGCAACTTCATTATTAACAACCTCAAACTCACACAAGGACTGTCTTTTAAAGTTATTGTTGAAGATCAATTTCCCTATGTAGAAAATGAAAGGCGTTTTGCACAATAACTGATAAACCGTTACAAGACAGACCTACTGTGAGCTTTGAGGTTGTTAATCGATGGTATATGCTTTTGTTAAAGCTGTTTATGAGCAGAATTCCTGGTGAAAAACTACATTACCCAAGATTCTGTGACAAAATCTCCAACAATAAGAGAAGCAAAACAAGCAAATTGTGCTAAAAGAACTCTTTAGTGACCACCCACTCCCATGAAGCACTACAAATTAAAAAGAGAAAGAGTGAGAAAAAGTGAGAGGTTCATGTCTCTCGCATCTTATGTCTCAGTTATGATTGTAGTAAAAAATGACCTCAGAGAACTTCAGCTGCAGTGTAATATTGTTGCAGTGTATGTCTTGTTGCTAGGCTGATTGTGTTGTACATTGTAATAGAC
>NW_015618981.1:0-1261 GCF_001515605.1 Sinocyclocheilus anshuiensis
TGCGTTGCTCAGTGTCGTGCGCACTTGTTCGAGTCACGGGTTTACACAGAGGATGTGATGCTGCGTCCTCTCCAGTGGATCGAGTGCTGCTTCCTCATTTACTGTTCATTTACTGATTGGAGGAGGGGACTGTGATTCCACCCCTCCTTGTCCTACCATAAACATCTACAAATTACAAAACTACATAATAAAACAGAGAGTGAGTCATTTTATGTTAAATTTACACAATCATGTTTATTTAAAAGTCTACAGAAGGATTGCCATAAAAAGACAATTACAACATATTAAATAAATGATTAATAAGTGTAATTTTTAAATGCAGTTTGACCAAAAATGTTCCCTTTACGGTGGGCAACGGTCAATCACTTGTTATTTCATAACATCACCGCTAGATGAAGCAATAATCCTAATATCCCAATCCTGTTCATGTTGAAATTCATGTTGTCAGTCAGTGATTATTCAGACATGGGAAAATGTTTTCATTCATTTGTAAAATTACCAACTTAAAATTGATAAAACATGAATATTATTAATACAGCATTTTTATTGATCTCTCACTACTAAAACCACAACTCATCAATATACATATAAAATATATATTTATCCTAAGGAAATATAAATAATGCAATGTTTAAAACAATGCCTTGAATGAAGGCAGAGGTTAAAATATACCTTATTTAAATAGCGTCACAGCTATGTCTGTACTTTTTGTCAGCACAGTCAGGAAAAGTCACAGTTTTCACACTGAAGATCATGGAAAAGATTTGTATATTTGTCCCTGATGATGTTGATCCACATTGAGTGATTTTGTCTCAACTCAACTGCAACAAAGTATTTAAAGAGAGAGAAATGGTTCTACACATATACAACATGTAATACTAATGCTGTCATTATATTGAGAAGGAATCATGTTTGCTTTCACAATAATTTATCCTATATCAAACCCAAAGCTAATAAATGAACCTTCCAAATGGAAATCATCAACAAGTGAACAGCCAATATGCTGGTTGCGGTTTTTTTATTGTTGTTTGGAGATGTGTGGGGAGGTAATGACGGCGAGAGGGTTGTTTGTCTTCTTCGCTTACTGGAGATTTGTTGAGTAGGTTTAGTTTCTCTCAAATGAGACACATTAATCAAATAATTTGGTGATTATATTATATCAATATAAGAACACAACCCTGTCTAATATTTCAAAATGATATGACCTCACAAAATGACTCAGTACAATAACATGATCCTGCTGCTAGTGTGGCAGTGAGAA
>NW_015618982.1:0-1261 GCF_001515605.1 Sinocyclocheilus anshuiensis
AGCTGATCGAAGTCTGCCGCCGTTTTCATATGAAATTTAAAGGGGGCTGAGGCGATCACGAATTCGTGTACAGTTAATGGAGCTTAATCGGCTATAGCCCCCCTAAAAATGGCCTAGCAGCGCCCATGGCTCCAACCCTCACAAAATTCAAATGGAATCGCAATCCCCTTTGCCCTTGCATTTCCAATGCCAAACACAGTCAGCTGTCAATCAATCTTGAGGGTGGAGTTTATTGATATCTATCAAAAAATGAAAACTCCTAGTCCTTATGTCTTAGAATTTTTATTTGCATAAAAGCTTTAGTTTAGGTGTAAATGTCACAAAAACTCACCCTGGTTCCTTACCATTATTATTTGCATGTACTAACATTTTTTCTTATCATGGTAATAAAACAATAAAAAAAATACATTCACTGTGTACTGTGATTTGTGATGGCAGCATCTTACCTGCTGTTTTCTCTTGCCCAGGCATCACCCCCACTGATAACCTGCAGCCGCTGGAGGACAAGGGCAGCTCAGACAGCAGCTCAGAGCCTGTTAAAACCTGAGCCACACACAGGTTTGTTATGTATTCGCTATTTACTAACTGCATTTCCATCCAGTATAACTTATAGAGTACTAGTTGCAAAGACAATACTTGAAACAACAGCCAACCTTCTGTCAATAAACCAACAAACATTTCATATGATATCCGCAGTACTGGGGGCAGAGAGTCTTTTTTTTCCTTTCCCAAGTCCTTTTAGTGTGTTGTGTTTGTTATTGTTTTGCATTAGCAGATGCTCCTTCAAAGAAAAACATGAGTTACTTGAGAGAGCAGCTTTTAGTGCAGGATAAGTTTTTCCCATGTCATTTCCTCTTAAGCTTATGGGGTGTACAAGCCGACACATTCCCTTTGATCATTCCCAACCCTTCAGAAGTGCAGATCACAGTACGGTCATCTGGGTAAAGGCAATGATGAAGTCAAGGTGTTCCAGACTCACTAACAAGCCATTAAAATGTAATCGCATTATGATTGGGATGCATTTCTCATTTTAATCACACTACCTTAGTTTCAGGACCTTTGTTAAAAAAAATTTTTGTTGTTTTGTTTAGATTACATACAAATGCATTTTCATTGTTATTTAGTGTTCTTTTTTTCCACAATGAATCATGTTAACATATACGCTGACTGAGACGGTAAAGTGATCCAATCCACAGTTTCAGGATCACTAGCCAACTAAGGCCATCCTCAGTTCTCCGTCACTGCTGTCCTCTCATTGCTC
>NW_015618983.1:0-1261 GCF_001515605.1 Sinocyclocheilus anshuiensis
TATTTATGTACAATAATAATTTATTTTTAATCCAACAATAAATATATACTGAGAAACAAAAACAAGTAAAGAATACAACTGTATTCTTGTCAATAAAATGGCAACTTGAAACTTCTCATTGACTTGCAGGCCCTGCACTGCCTACCTGAAGTGTGACTAAAGGGCAATAATCAAACGTTGCAAACACTGACACCATGGGGACTGAGAGAGAACTGCTGTCACAAACCCGAGCATCTAAATCACTATAAAAATTCCATCAGCTGCCTGCTGTAAACTCAGCACTAAAGTTAATAATTATGATGTATAAGACAGAAAATGCGTGTTGATTACGGTTGATCTTGGCACAGCGTGGCCTTCCCAGCAGAGGCTGGCCAGTCCAGGTGTCTCTCCAGAGCTCTGCCTGGAGTATGATGAACTAAGCGTGGCAGACACTGTGGCAGCAGATCATGCAAGCCAACGCACACACCTCACAGTGCACCCAGTTCACCTGATGCAAGCAGTGACTCCGTGGTTTCTCCGAATTGGTCCATTCTGTTTAGACACGCACACAACAAAGTGTATTTATCAAAAACAGCTGCCCAATGTAACACCTTATTGTTTCGTTGTAAATATTAGACTATTCTTGGAGATGTGTAACATTAGCAGTTTTAAAAAAGAAAAAAAAATACAGCAAAATGTTTGTACACTCAGAAATGAACGTACAAACTCCATCACTGAGGTGGTGCCTTTTAAAAGGCAATATAATATGTATAACTTAGGTATTAATATTATGTATGTACACTAATAAAATGTACATTAAGGTACTAATATGCACCCTTTAGGAGTAAATAAATAGAAAAATGTACTTTAAAAAAAAATGAGGTGACATCTTTTGTACCTAAGTGTATTAACTGTGAGAAAAAGCATGAATATTATTATTAAACATGTATCTAAAAGTCAAAGCCCATTTAAATTTTAGCTAACTGACTCCACAGTATATCATAATAATTGTGTGCCACTCTCACATTCAAACTCGTGTGAATCAAAGGCAAAGTTTCAACATCCCATGGCTGTTATGTCTGAAAACAGTCAATATTCCCAAAACTGTTCATTCAATCCGAGCACAAGCTCGATCGGTGAACCACATGAGTCCAGGGGTCTGGCTCTAGAACAAGATTCTATTGTTGCATTGTTCACACATTCCTGAAAGGCCATGTTTATACAGATGCAAGTCCATGGCCTATCTGAGGAGCCGCTCTCTGGCCGAGACCCTCCGTTGATC
>NW_015618984.1:0-1261 GCF_001515605.1 Sinocyclocheilus anshuiensis
ATCTTTACTTGAATAGATCTTCCAAATAGAAAACCTTTAATCCATGTCTCGCGGCTCCACAGTAGAGTACACTTTACAAATCTGTGACGGCAACAAACTCAGCGCTGTCACGTGCTCTGGGTCAACTTGCCCCGGTAGTAGACAAAAGAGAAAAGAACAAAAGTAGTGCAAGTTGCACACATGTTCTGGTTGCAACGCCACGAAAATGTTTCTGTTTTAATAAATGAATATTTCCCAGTTACAACGAAATGAGAACAATAGCAACAGAAACGTCCAAAATGACGAACTTTTTCTTGTCTGTTGGGTTATAATTTATCATTACCGAAGTTATAATCATTTGTAAATATGCTCATGCATCTTAGTTCTTCCAGGTTATTCCAGGTCAGGCATTCTCAAGTGATATGTAAAAGGTAGCAGGGAGGCAAACATAGAACGTTCTGCTAACGTTTCAATGCAGCGTTTGGTTATTTTGTAACCAAGAACGTTCTGAAAACGAACCTACTGTAGGTTCCTTTTTTTTTTTCTTTAGCTATAATCTAACTTTCCCAGAACGTTGCAGGGAGTTTTTTTTCTTCTTCTCAAAACAACGTATAATTCGTATTAAACATTTAATATGCGTGAATCCTAAGAAGCTGCCTTTTGTCGAAGTAAAACGCTTCCTTAACCTCATTGGCTGGAATCACGTTTGCGCACTGGAAACTCGGTTGCTGATTGGCTTCTACATCTGTCAGTCAAGCTTATCCAAGGTTGGTTGTGATGCAGTGATTGTTGATGTGTCCTGACTCCTGTCAAAAGTCAGCGATCTGCTGAGTCTGTATATCCGTAATCGTATGGGATAATGAAATAGCGACAAGGTAAGGTGTTTAGCGAAGGACAACATTTAATATGCGATTGAGAGGTTTAATATTTCAGGGAGAATTAAGACTTAATTGTGGTATTTGATTTAAAACGAGTGCTGGCTGGTGAGTTATAAAGTTCTCGTGCACGGATGACTGACTGTTAAACTGGTTTGTGGGAGGCAGAGTTTTGAGAAACAAGTTTTTTTTTGTTTTGTCAGTTTTAGAATGATAATGAAAAGCCAGCGAATAAACGGCGAGCTGTAAAATGCTAACACGGCTTTAGGTGACAATTTCGGTTGCGATATGAATGTACGTTATTTGGTGCATGCGTCTAAAAAAAAAGAACACCTCGTTATCAAGCCAGTCAAACATTGAACGCTTACCAGTGTTGGGGAAAGTTACTTTTAAAAGTAATGCATTAC
>NW_015618985.1:0-1260 GCF_001515605.1 Sinocyclocheilus anshuiensis
ACACACACACACACACACACACACTCACTCACACACACACACACAAATTCACTGTATATTAATAATCATAAACACGGTCTGTTTACAATATTTTAGGAACGGCAGTGACATGTTTTGCATTTTGGTATTTGGGCTAGTTTACCTGGTCATTGGGCTAGATTTGATTGGCCAAAGGCCTGGTTTTGTTAGGCAGATCTGGCAACCCGTGCAGTTTCTGCTAAAGGTTGCAGAATATAGGACATGACACAGTGGAGCGCTTCCAAATAAAGAGTTTCTAATTGGAGATCTGCTGCACTCTTTTCTCATGTAGTCCATTGATCTCTGCTGTCACTCCACACTCTTGTATTCTGGCAGGACAGTCTTAACACAGCTGTACCTGATCATAGAGTCAAGCTGAGCAGTTTACAGAACTACAGGATGATAAACAGGCCGAAAAGAGAAATGCTATCAGAGAGAGATGTAGGTTAAGCTACTCCTCGTATATATTACTCAACCAGAATGACAGGATTAGATAAACAAGCTCCTCCTCAACTTGTTATGAACCTCACTGTAGATAATCACACATTACCAACAATGTTATTTCGGTGACACTTCATAATGAGGCTGTATTTGTTCTCATTAGTTAATGCATCAACAATACCTGTATACAGCATTGCCTACTGTAATCTTTGTCAATGTTAACTTGAACATACAGTACACTATATAATGTGTGTTGTGAATTTGTGTGTGTGTGTGTGTAATGTTGAGAGACAAACAGGTAACAAATGCAATTCAGAAAGTAAATACAAGGCATAAAGTTTACATTTTGCCAAAATGCATTTATTATGCACATTACAGCAGACAAAGCATTATTATACATTTTTGTGAACCTCATTCTAAAGTGAGAATTATGTGTGAAATAAGCTGATTTACTGATGTTTATGTGGTCTTTACTAACATGATTTAGCTTTAATAAAGTATTTATTAGGGGTGTGTGATATGTATTGTCTATAATAATATTATAATTGTTGTTTTAATGATGTGCAATGTCATTCACTTTGCAAAAACCAGATGAAAACATGAATGCATTATAAATTGCCCCCAGCATTCAAGATGTGGCCCCAGCATTCAAAATCCCCCGTTTGGGTTTATATTTATATCATATGATATAGTTTAGCAATATCACACGAGAAAGAGTGCTGTTTTTTCCTGAATATATGCACAATTGCAAATGTGCTGTTGATTTATTATATACAACAGTTGAATAAACAAGATGTTTAC
>NW_015618986.1:0-1262 GCF_001515605.1 Sinocyclocheilus anshuiensis
AAAACGCAGCCTAATTTTTATTTTTGGGTGAACTAACCCTTTAACGGTGTCAGAGCCTTTAATATGTCACTCAAATTCAGGACGGCTGCTTAAAGGTCAGGTGAGGTTTACACAGGGGATACGGTCAATGTGACACTACACAGTCAGTCACTCTCCAGATTTTCATCACTGCAGGTGCAGGCGACACTGAGATGATGGTAATAAATGAATGCGGGTAAAAGAACTACAGGTTAAGTCAAAGAGTAACTTTTTAGGAAAACATCAAGACAGTTTCCTTTGTTATCTGTCACCTGACTAAACAAACCCAGACTAATCAATTTGTCTGGAGAAAGACAAATCATCTACGTCTAATAACTAAAACCACTGAAAAAAAATATTTATATAATATATAATATTATATATTAAGCAAGCACCAACTAATGAAATATTTTGAAACTAAAATCATGCAGTTGTTGCTTTTTCATCATTGCATCATTCTAAGCATGCATGCACATCCCTATTTTGTGTACATTTCGGACCCGGATATCAAATGATGTTCTACAGACTTAAATACAGACCACAAGCAATATTCCAGAAGATCTGTGACTCTCCCGTCTGGTGCAGGATCCTGTACGGAGCCACGCGAGCACTCGAGTCCAACACCACATCCAATGTACCCACCAGCAAACCTGAGAGAAAAACAGAAAGAGAGAAAAGTTCACAGGTCACATCCACATGCGGTATGAAGAGAAAAAAAAACCTCTTAGTCAATAACAGGCGTCAGAGCACAGTGGTTTCCTTCAGTTCTCATTGCTGACACACACACATATTCACCCAGATAAACAGTCATGTGTGAGAGAGGAATGTAAGACAGGGCATGCCATTTGTCACACACATTTTGACTTCCTCCAACAGCGGTCACATGATCAGTTAATGTGTGATTCTGACAGAGACATAAACACTAACAGGCTTCTTCAAAAGGAATAAAGTGTTGTTGGAATATGTAATGCGTCATGTGTTAAGTATTACACAAGCATGACATTAACACAAATCACACCTAATAAGAGACTCACTGAAGTATGACAAAACACCCGTATGATGTAACTTCCAGACAACAACAAGGCGTTGCTGAGGTCTTCCAACCGTAATTGAGTTTATAGTCGGGTTCAGGGGTGAATGCCATCATTCTGCGATCTTGTGAGCCACTCGTCTTAAAAAGTGCCTGTTTTTGTCTGTTGTCTGTTTTTTAGGTGCTATGGAAACGCATGTGAACATCTTTCTCA
>NW_015618987.1:0-1262 GCF_001515605.1 Sinocyclocheilus anshuiensis
GACAATCTGCCCTAAACCAGGAGAATAAAACTTCTCCCAATACAATACAAGTGTGGCCTTGAGGTAATACTGCCGCCATCTAAAATTTGTTAAAGATAGATATTTTCAGTCATTACATTCAATTTTATATGTATATGATATATATGGAGTTATATATTCAAAAAAGAAGAATGTATGAGAATAAGGTGAGATATACTTGTCTTATGCCCTGTGAGATTGTGTCATATTTGGTCTTACTTTATATTTGTTATTTTATTTGTCAACTATCAACCAATACCCTAACATGAACGTAGTTACTCTTTTTTCCCCATGGTATAACTTGTGATTTGTGAGTTATAAACACATAATCTTTGGACTAGTTCCTGGTCCGTTATTTAAGAATTTCATAATTACGGACGGACCTTTTTTGTCTATTATGAATAAATCCTCATTAAGACTGTATGTAGAATAACTGTTTCGTTTAAACAGATGATTTGAAATGCTATGGGTTGTAGGAATTTATTTGTTACCTTTTGTAAATGATAACTCAGCATCAGTCGATCATTTCATGCTGATCAATTTGTGAATTCAAGACGTAACAATGTTTCTTTGCCATGATTTGGTTATGTATTGTGCAATTACTCATTTGGGACTTAATTCCTATCAAGTCTTTAATTTTAGAACAATATGAGCAAAATATGCTACCTAAGGGCTTTTAACATAAATAAATTAAATTGTTATTAAACATGTTTTAATGCAGACTGCTAAACTGGTGAATTTGTCTGATCCCCAGTTGTCTACAACTTAAAGTAATAATGTGACACATTGGCAAAAACAAAGCTAGTGTTTATAGGCCTTAAAAAGCAGTGTGTCCCTGACCATAATGACCTGGGAACCTTTTTTTGTTCCTAGTAAAAGTGTGACATTTTCTTCTAGTACAACCAAATTAATAAAAGTAATCTGAGCATATCTACTGTGAATATAGTTATTTTTCTCATTTCTCATTTTAAGATCCCCAAGATTGTCATATAATCAAGCAAATGTTGAGATTATATTGTGTCCAAAAATTATCTGGTAACTAGCTTGACTGGTTTGTTGTGTTTGGTAAGCTGGAACAGTTGGTGTTGCTGTGGTTTACACATTTAACTAGCAGTTGAACTCTGCCAACTGAGGAGAAAAATCCTCACACTTGTCACTCCTCCGGTTGGTCAATTTGCACAAAGATGTGGGTGCTACTGTTTATAAGCCATCTGCATAAAATATTACTGTACTTCCCTCATCTG
>NW_015618988.1:0-1262 GCF_001515605.1 Sinocyclocheilus anshuiensis
CTGCACTAAGAAATGTTTAGTCATGCCGGTCCATTTAGCCTTTTAATCTCTGCTGAAGTTCTGGGGGTTGAGTGATGTTTCCAGCTCAACAGGTTTTTGAGATATACTTTTAGAGGTCTCGGGGAAAAGAATTTCCTTAGTTTTTTCCCGTTTTTGTAGTTGTACACGCATACACAATAAAAAGGCTTCACAGCTTGAAGGGTGACAGCTTTTGAGCTTGTGCCATTTTTTTAACCATCAAGGCCTTCAGAGAATCCATATGGATTCTAGATGTTTGTGTTTTGCGTGCAGCATCTGGCATGCCTTTTTTGTCGGATTTGTTTTTTGGCTACATAAAATGTGTAAAAAGCACATTAGTGGATAACTTTTGGCTAAATCGAAGTCCTCAGACTAAAGACAAATATATATCATGCAAAATCCTGCCCCCTTTCTCAATGCGCAAACAAAACAGCGTTTTGTGAGATCTTGTTCTAGAACTTTTCTTAAACAGTTGGGACTATGCTAAGATAACAGGCTAAGCTGTTAGCATGCCAACCAGAGAAACCTCAAAGGTAAATGTTTGATTTGGCCATTTTAGTAATAAAACAGCATATTTTCTTGATCAAGAACATAAATATGTAAAAAACAACAACTGATTTTTCAGCATGAGATATTGATATCATGATACTGTACAATAATCATTTCTTAAAGTTAGCTAACAGGCCTAAATGTTCTTTTACAAAATTTAACTTTGCAGATAAGTCTAGCAGCTGTTAGTAGACATTTATGCACAGCGAACTATTGTTTAGTGTTTTTTTCTTTCTCAGAGTTTTGGCCTTTTCTTACTTTTCTCTGCTTCATGCAGATGGCGTATTAAAGCACAAGTCTGAGCAATAGGAATGGCCTCAGTACTCCAGTTGTGTCCCACACGCCAGACACAATTCACAGCGAAACGGCTGATTCTGAAATGACCCAATAACGCGTCCGTGTCAGTGTGTGTAAAATCAGACGTCTCCAAAAACTAAGAGCCGTACATCACCCCACTTCATCATCACACAGCCCTGATGCAATGAGTTGTCCTTTTGTCTTTGAGACGATCAGTCAAATTCAAGAAATGCGAGGAAATTACAAAAAAAGATTATTTTAAACATGCAGTCTTGAACTCGGGGAGAGAAAAAAGAATGCATGCTGGAATTTGGGTGATTGAAGAGCAAGAGAGAGAGAGAGAGAAACAGAGGTGCCTGGGACAAAAGCGGTATTGTATCATTTAAATGACTTCTGAA
>NW_015618989.1:0-1262 GCF_001515605.1 Sinocyclocheilus anshuiensis
GCTAAAAGCTGCAATCAGTATTTGAGTGAGGGATATTGTACTCTGTGCTGAAGAAAATGGTCTGGGAGGAAGTCAGCGGAAAAGTCACTGTGACAGCCTGGAGATTAATGATGTGTTTACGACAGAGACACTCAGAAAAGAACTCGTCTCTTAAGCGTCAATAAGATGATCATAGTGTTTAAAAGTCAAGCGGTGCATGTTCATCGTGCCCTGGATCACATGTTCTGTAGGCAGGTATTTTCAGGCGTGTGTTGTAGATCTGTACCCGTTTGAACAGTTATTTACTTCACACAGCTCTGCGACACGAACTGCTAATTTTGTTTCTGATTTGCAAACTCATTTTTGAAACATACACTGGGTTTGGCCTGAAGGAGAGAAAACAAGACACACAATGTGTAATGTTAAGTTCCATGAGAAGAACCTCACGCCAATAGTCATTCACACTGGGGGTAGTATGATGGTTTAGGGATGTTTCACTGCATCAGGACCTGAATGCCTTGTGTTGAAGGGACTTTGAATTCTGTTCTGTATCAGACATTTTTCCTCAAACTGAAGCAGAGTTGGTGATGCAGTGAGACAATGACCTGAAACACACAAGCAAGCCGAATAGAAAAACAAGAAAAAAATAAGTTTTGAAAAGTCAAGACATAAACCCTGTTGAAATGGTGTGACAGGACCTGAATGCAGAGAACATCAGACTCGTTTTCACAATTAAAATGTGTGTAAATGTATTTGCATTATATAACAATATCAAAACAAGTGGCACTCATTTTGAAGAAATATAGGACAAGAACACTTACATTAAAGCATTTGAAAAAATGGAATTTACGTTTCAAAAAATTAAAATATATTGTTCAAAATGAAAACTAAAACTCTTGGACACTTTCTGATTGTTAAACTTGTCTAACATATTTATTCTTAATATAATGAACCACACAAGTGCTCATTCTGCTTGGAGAACTGACTTCATAAATCCACTAAAAATCACCTTTTGGGCTGTAAAAAATAATTTAAAAAAGACTATAGCCTTTGCAGATTTGTTTGCAGATTTCACTTGGTTTGATATTTTGTATCCGCTGCACTAAAATTGGTGTAAGAATTGCTAGTAAATTTTACAAACAGTTACAAATAACAGGCAAGTAACACACTGGATTAAACATAACATTTTGAAGTAGAAAAAAATATATATTTTTTCAGTTTCAAAAATAATTTTTACAAGGGATGCACCGAATGTTCGGCAACCGAAATTATTTGGCCGAAAA
>NW_015618990.1:0-1262 GCF_001515605.1 Sinocyclocheilus anshuiensis
ACACACACACACACACACATATATATAGAGAGAGAGAGAGAGAGAGGGAAATGGTATTTCATAAAACTACCTATAGAAGTTAAATTTGATTATAAAAAAGAAAAAATATCTATCTATCTATCTAGCCTAATTTTATAACCCTGTTAATTTTCCCAACTTTTGGCTTGAGACGACACCTTTTAACACTGAAAGTTTTATAAAATAAAAAAGTGACTATCTACTAATCAAATGCCAGGAAACCAGACACATTGCAGCCGAATCTTTACAGTTCTTGTTAAAAAATCATAACTCGTCATACAACTCAATTATACCATCTAGAGATTACAGCATAATTAGGGTTATAATACTGGATAACTTTGAACTTTGGATTTACATTTCAAGGCATCAAGTACAATCTATAATATGACATTAAATGGAAAGTGCAGGACTTTTAGTATGTAAAGAAAACCTTGCGGGAGCTAAATATGAAAACTGACTGCTGAGATGCTGTTTGATTTCACCAACACCTCATTTTATCATGGGCTATAATTAATGGATGGAAATCTGTAAACTGCTTCTGAAGCTCCTGGATATACATATTTTCCAAGAGGTTTTTCAAAATCACTTATGCTTGGCTTTTTTGTTTTAACAGACTCGAGATGCTAACTTGGCTGGACAGCGAGAGTTAGCGATGAGCAGCTCCAGAGCGGCGTTGATCCTGAACAATGTGGCTCTCGGTATCGGCCTCACAATCATTTCAGTGTCAATTATCGTCATATTTACAGTTTGAACAGACGTTGTATTCTGCTTCAAATGCATCTACTCATACTGTAACTCAAGACATTGATTTTGTTGAAGAAATGACAAATATTTTCTAGAGCCTCTGAGGGAATAATCTAATATGGTTATGTTTTATTTCATGTTGTATTCAATGCAGTCAGATTGATCTGTAAGCTGTATAATTATCTGTGCATTCTGGGCAGAAATGAAACTACATTTTTAGTTAATAGGCTGATTTAAAATGTTTCTTTCAAATAAAGCATTTAAAATGAAAAGGAAGAGTGTTCTGGTTCTAATTTACTGTATATATATATATATATATATATAAAGAGAGAGAGAGAGATCTACATACATTATTATTTTAAAACACACATCCTAATGTAGATATTTATTGTGTTTGAATATTGATTTTGAATGTTAAATGTTGTGGAAAAAAGTTAATTAAGCATGGGAACTGGTGTTACGGGGCGAATGAGACGTGAGACATGCGGATCCATGTGCAA
>NW_015618991.1:0-1262 GCF_001515605.1 Sinocyclocheilus anshuiensis
AATTACTGAACCTACACACAGGAGCCTGATAAAAATGCTAATTTTAGAAGAAAATTTCGAATGGCACTTAGAGGCTTTAGCATCTGAACTCTTCAAATGTAGGGTTAAATTGAACTTCAGATTTTTATTTCTTTATTTAATATAAAATGATCTAAATGGACAACTTAAACAAACAGTGGCACATCTTACCCCAGTCTCATCTATTTCTCAGCATAGTCCCTGAGGTGAGGCTGACCCTGATTAACTGTGTGTTGAATGTGAAGTTCTGATTGTGTCAACAGCTCTGAACAGATAAAAGATGGTGCCCCATCATGGCTCTCAGTTTTTTTTTCCGATTAACTTTAATTAATTTTGCTTTTATGCATGGTTACTTATAGATTAAACTATCATGTTTATCTAGTCTTCTTTCCAAGAATAGCAACATAGCTACAGCAGAAATACAAATGAAAGTGTCAAAGACATTACTAGAGGAAATGAAAATGTCTTTGGTGGAAGTCACTCTTGTTTCAAATCATGTAGTAGTGCACAAAAAGGAGAAAGCTGTCCAGGTGAACAGTTAATCACCATTTTATCTGATTTACTCTGTTCAGGTCCACCAATTCTATTAGATTCAACAATTCTGGACACAATTCAACCTTATCTGGACAAACAGAGGTTGTGCCAATATGTAGGATTTAATTGATTAAATGTATTTTCTATTGGATTACACAATCATTTGTGTCCACTTGATTGGTTCTATGGGCTGCAGTGACCTGAAACAACAGGGAACAAATAAGCCAAATGGTTCAGCAAAGACAACGGCAATCAAAGCCAATTATTTGTCTCTCCAAGACTTTAACCGTGTAGAGCTACAGCTGATTTCTTAACATGAAGTGAACTGTGCTAATCTAGGAGGGAGACACACAGTTGCTCATCAGGGCTTCCAGCCAGAGCTCCAGTGATTTTCTACAGCCTGTTTGCCTTTGAGAGAAATCCATACACACATTCTGTTGACAGATCATGACATATTCTGTGTTTACGGATTAAAAGGACAGTTTACTGAAAATGAAAATTCTGTCATCATTTACTTTCATACATTTGAAATGAGCCCATTAAAGCAACAGTTCATTGAAAAAAAAATGAAAATTTGGTGAGAAATGTACTCACCATCGGGCCATCCATGATGATAGATAAGTTTGTCTGTTCATCTGAACAGATTTGGAGAAATTTAGAATTATATCACTTGCTCACCAGTGGATCCACTGCAGTGAATGGGTGCCGTC
>NW_015618992.1:0-1226 GCF_001515605.1 Sinocyclocheilus anshuiensis
AAGGGGGTCTGAATACTTTCCGTACCCACTGTATATATATAATAATTATATGATACATTTAATTTGTATAGCACCTTTCGTAAATAAAATTATAAAGCAAGAGGAAATAATGTTAATATATTAATATATTAATCACAATGATAATATTCATTATATTATTCATTCTATAATACATTTGCATAGCACCTTTTACACAAAATGCAACTCAAAGTGGAGGAAATATTATCATCATCATCATTATTAATAATTAATAACTTATAATAATAATTTCCTCAAAAGCTAACATAAAAAGATGTTTTCACCTGCTTTCTGAAAATGTGAATATTTGTAAAAAGGAGGCATAATGTCTAAAAGCAGTTCTACCTGATCTTGTATGGTTCACATTACAGTATGCCAAAAATAGACTTTGATGTGCAAGGTGTCTTTGAATGCCGAAAGGTTCACCTGAATGTGCTAGAACGACTGTGCTTAAAAAATAGCATTATAACTGGGCACTCATTTATACAATAATGTGCAAAACAGCACTGACTATTGATAGAAAGTTGCCTCCAAAAGATTTAGGGCACTTTTATAGTGAATACCACTGAAGATGCAAGCCAAAAAATCCACACATTTTGGAAAGCTTTACTAAGACAGACATGAATGGTGTAAGCTCTTCATTATGTTATGTTGCATATACATTCTAATGTCTTACTTTCTGGTATACTTGTAAAAGTATTGTTGAACGCTGCATATGCAAATACAGCTTTCACATAGAGTCTCAATATTGTCTGAATACACAGAACAACCCACACAAACACACACACACACACACACACACACACACTCACACATGCATATAAACACAAAGTAAAGTGCAGAAAACCTGGGCAGTGACTGCGCCTCCCTGGTGAGATCTCCCTACGGACTTAGTGAGAGCACTTTCTTGGCCGATAAGGGAAAGTGCTGCTAATTAATCTGCTTAAGGAAGAGAGGAGGAGGAGGAGGAGAGAAAGAGTGAGCAAGAGAGAGAAAGTACATGCTGAAAAAGGGGCTTCCTTTGTCGTTACTCATTAGGAGTGGCGGCCTACATTAGCCATCTGCAGCATGCTGGCCAGACAGAGCCCAGTCGAGTCTGTTCTGGCCAGATCGGCTCCATGCACCAGTGTCCTGGCCCTGGCACACATCCTCAACATAACTCCAGCATTAGGATTATCCAACACATTACTGGAAAACACAATCACCCC
>NW_015618993.1:0-1263 GCF_001515605.1 Sinocyclocheilus anshuiensis
ATGTCTCTCACCAAACACATAGACCTATTTATAAAGACATGCTGGGGGGGGAGTAGAAAAAGGACAGGAAGTCAGAGAAAAGAGTGCTGAAAGATTGAAGAAAATAACTAATAAAAGAAGAAATCTAACATAACAAACATCGACTATCTGGAAATGACTATCGAATGGAAAGGATGTTGGCATACACAATTTACATTTTTATGGCTATTGGCTTTTAGCTAACTGTAGAATTCTAGTATAGGAAATCTAATATATAGGAACTCATGATATATTGGTACCATATTACCAGAATTTTATTTTTATCTCTATTGGCCAGTAATGCATTTTTATTGCATGCTCATTTTTGAATTTAGATTATCTTTGACATCCACCAACACCTAATAATCTAGTTTTGTTTAACACTGTTGGTGGATTAATGATCATTTGTATTCTTGTGATGTTCTTGTGAAGTTTTTGATGAATAAAGATGTGAGAAATGTTATGTGATTTGCTGACAAAGTTCATTTGATGTGTCAGTTGAGAAATCTGTATCATCCTTTATTACATGCATCCAAGGTCAGAGCAGAATTCGTGTTAGCATCCTTTCCTCCTCATGGTGACATGAATTGTGTGTCCTCTCACGCTCTCTTTGGTTCTGTGTCGCTGCATGGTTCTGAGAAAATTAGCCACTGGAGATGTGTGACTTATATTTCCTCAGCAGCTTCATTTGAAGCGAGTGCATTGATTCGTTCCAGTGTGAATCTCTCTCTTTTCCCTTTCTCTGTATATCAGTCTCTCTTCAACATTGCTGTCTCACTGCTGTCTCTCCTCTCTTTTGATTCATCCAGTTCCGCAATGCACTAATTTCTCAGGTTGTTTGAAGTACTGGGCTTTAACATTGACTTTCTTCTTTAAATTATCTTTTTTAATCACATGCTGTAGGCCTTTGGAAAAGATCAGTTCCGTTCAGTTTGGCTAAAAGCGACACTCGCTATATACAAAATTAAAAGAAATTAGTATTTTAATGTGCAGAACACTGGTTAGCTTTACTGACTGCAGAAATTATTGTGAATTTTATACATTTTTTGGTGTTTGATGAATAATCCTGTTTTATTCATAAATTAAATTAAACATTAACTAAATATTTGTAGTTTTATCTTAAGTCAAAATTCTACTTTATAGATCATTTAACTTTTGCTTGATAAAATTAAGTTGTTAAAAGAAAAAAAAATTATATTGACCTACATTAGTAACATTTTTGATTAATTGGTATGATATTATATA
>NW_015618994.1:0-1263 GCF_001515605.1 Sinocyclocheilus anshuiensis
AACAGTATATTTCATTTATTTATACATTTATTTTTAAAATGCTAATTTCTATCATTAGTTTCATCTCATCTAACAATTTCCACATGTAAAACTGTAATAATGAAAATTAAACTGTAATAAAAAAAAATGTTTCTGGTAAACGATTAAAAATTTAGTGACTGTAGAGATTTTATGACATAAAATCATACATACAGTAGTCTAATAATTGAGACAAAAATCATCCATGTGACCTTGTGACTTTATTTAGTTTATTTCACCCTAATGACACTAGATGGCAGTGCAGGCGAGTTTAACCAAATCTAAGATTGGGAGAAACCATGCTGGAAACCTATCTCTCAAATCTGATTAGTTGATTGTAATGTTGTTTCTGGATCAACATGGATGTTGTTCCAGGTCAGATAAAGATGGCTCAGAATGACATTAGTGGCATTAGTGTCTATTATCGGTGTATGATCAGTGTATTACTCACATGGTATTTAACTGATTTTAGTAACTTACTAACAAATAAACATTACTCTACACCAATGAGCCAAAACATTATGATCACCTGCCTAATATGCTGTTGGTCCTCCACATGCTGTCAAAACAGTGCCGACCCACTGAGGCATGGACTCTACAAGACTCCTGAAGGTGTCCTGTGGTATCTTGCATAAAGACATTAGCAGCAGATCCTTCAAGTCCTGTAGATGGCAAGGTGGAGCCACCACGGATCGAACTTCTTGGTCCAGCACATCCCACAGATGCACAACTGGATTGAGATCTGGGGAATTTGGAGGCCAATACAACAATTTGAACTCTTCATCATGTTCCTCAAACCATTCCCAATTTATGTGTGCAGTTCTGACGCGTGCATGCCCCTCTGTAGGCACTTTCAGCAGTGGACAGGGGTCATCATAGGCATTCTGCCTGGTCTGTGGCTACGCAGCCTCATACGCAGTAGAGTGTGATGCAGTGTGTGTTGTGATAGATTCTTCTCATACATCATTACAAATTTTTGTGATTTTTGCCACATTAGACCTTCTGTTGGCTTGGACCAGACGGGATAGGCTTTGTTGCCCTTGTGTATTGATAAGCCTTGGGCGCCCAACACCGCTGATTTGTGGTTTGTCCCTCCTCAGACCACCGTTGGTAAATTCTCACCACTGCTGACCGGGGGCAATCCACAGCACTTGCCATTTCAGAGATACTCTGACCCATGCAGTCGCTTTGCCTTAAAGAGTTAGTTCACCCAAAAATGAAAATTAGCCTGTGATTTACTCACCC
>NW_015618995.1:0-1263 GCF_001515605.1 Sinocyclocheilus anshuiensis
AATCAAGACTTTGTAAAAGAGCATAATAGGACCCCTTTAAATGACAGGCCTCTAAGTCTAAAAACCAATAGTGTACGCTATAAATTCAAGCACAACACAGCACCACAGGCCATGCACGGTACAGCGTGTAATGTGATGCATGCCCACATTCTTAATTATCAAGCAATAGTGCATGATCATACAAATATATTCAATATACATATGAGGAGCAGCGCATGTTACTTTAAGCTAAACCAGAAAGTGCTCTAAGTGTGCTCTATCGTTTATGTGTGATGCACACGTTTAACAAAGATGATCACCTGCTAGGCACAATCTTTTCCTCTCAATACTAGTCTCTCTCCTGCAGAGAAGTCTGTAATCAGGCCAAGGGTAGAGAGAGAGTGTGTGTGAGCGTGGGTGGGTGTGTGGATGTCTCGGATAGACGTGGCTGTGTAAAAGGTTTTTTGGGTGAGTGGACGGGAAAAAAGGAAACGAGGGCGATCAAGAAAGGAAGAGAGCACACAGGGACAGAGATAGAGAGATTTATAGCATGCCTAGACTAAAAGCATTTGGGAAATTATGCAAAATTGCAGCTCAAAAACACTCAGCAAGTAGCGCACCGAGCAGTCGGAATATTTCTAATGAGCGCTAAATTAACGCCAAGATGTCTGCTGATGGATTTGAGACAGACATTAACCTGCAATCAGACGTTGTTTGAAATGAGCCACAGCCGTACCTGGAGAAAATCACAGCTATATTAGCATTTGAGTGTCAACGCTGTGATTAAATGCCTTCATTAATAAAAACGCCTGGCTGATTAGAATGCCGGCTGAAGGAAGCGTTTTGTGTGCACGTATTCATCATAAAGATCAATTGTTTTACTATTTCAGATTGCAGATACGGATTTCAAGTGAGCAAGCGCACCATTTTCTTTATTGCATATCAAAATGAACAGTATGACATGGCCTTTACATCCAAACCATGCACGTGGCACCAAGAGTTTGGGGGCTTGCAAAAACCCCAAGACTAGGAAAAGAACTGAGCATCAATTTTGCACCAAATAATTGCTGCAATAATGATCCAAATGAGTCCCAAACCCCCACAGGATAACCATTATTATCTGTCATATCTGAATGAAAACAAACTTGCATATTCCCTGGAGTGTCTTGCTTAAAGAGATAGTTCATCTAAAATGGCAAATTCCGTCATCATTTACTCAACTTCGTGTCATTTCAAACCTGTATGACTTTCTTTCTTCACACAAAGAAACTGTCATTTGTCAAC
>NW_015618996.1:0-1230 GCF_001515605.1 Sinocyclocheilus anshuiensis
AGGGAACGAATTAGTAAATCGTGCGCACGATTTATTTATTTTTTCCTGCATGTCATGTGCGGGGCTCCGTAATTGAAGCCCATTTCTGCTATGGAATTAAAAAAAAGTAATTGTGACTTTTATCTCACAGTTCTGACTTTTTTCCTGCAATTTCGTGTTTAAATCTCGAAATTCTAAATGTTTTCCTCTGAATTCTGAGCTTACATCTCGCAGTTTTTTTTCTGTTATGGAATAAAACAATTTTTTTTAAAAAAGGTAATTGCGACTTTTTTTCTCACAATTCGAATTTTTCAAATCACAATTCTGACTTTTCCTCCTCACAATTTTGAGTTTAAATCTCGCAATTCTGACTTTTTTCCTCTGAAATTCTGAGTTCACATCTCGCAATTCTGTTTTTTTTTTAATGATGAAAAAAGGTTTTTGCAATTTTTTTATCTCTCAATTCTGGCACAGTTGTGAGTTTATATCTCACAATTCTAACTTTTTTTTTCTGGAGAACTGTGTGAAAAAAGCCATAATTGTGAGATATAAACTCCGAATCACAAGAAAAAAAGTCAGAATTGTGAGATTAAAAGTTGCAATTTTATTTTTTTAAATCCTGTGGTGGAAACAACCTGCCATTGTAATTCCCTTAAAGGAACTATTTATTGTGCATTATATATATATAGTTATTGTTGCATTACAATAATGAGTATAATTTGTTTGTTGCATTACATAATGAGAATTTATAGGAAATGTTTAATTGTCACAAAAATTATGTTTCGGTGCAAAAACTCTTGGTTCTAAATAATAGACTTTATGCAAAATATAATATCTTCATTTACTTACTTGGGGTGAATTTTGACCTGGACATTTTCTAGACAGTTTTTGAAAGATTTACCGTGCAAATGCATGTTGACAATGCAGACTTTTACAGCTGTTGGAAATAATTTGTTCTTTAGATAAAGCTTATTTGTACATGCAGTACGTTTGAGATGCTTTGACCATGACTGATTTAACATCAGTTGAAATGGTGGGCTCTTCATTTGAGACTTGATTTGAGGTTTTTGTTGTATATTAAGGCACACACTCTCTCTGTCTACCAACACAGTGATCACATATCTGTTTATGAAGTCACTTTTTGAACAAGTATAATTGAGATGGCATAATTGTTGTACCTCTACATATTGTGGATTTTATGGGAACTTACAAAATAAGTGCACACACACACACACACACACACACACACAC
>NW_015618997.1:0-1262 GCF_001515605.1 Sinocyclocheilus anshuiensis
TTCCATATACTGTACATTATTGTTTCTCCTCTATGCCCCGCTTTTAGTCCCGCAAGATAGTCAGATAGATATGACCTAAGTCCTATTCAAAATCTATGTCTATCTATGATCTTTGTTGTCAAAAGAGCTAACAGCACTAAAAGAAAGACTCGTATTTAAATGCCAAAAACAGGTCTTGTATCACTTTGGAAGGTACATATACATATCCTTTTTTGAGTGATTTGACATGAGTGATTATAATAAAGGTATTAATCAAGCAATATTTAACATTTTAAGTATTTAATGTTTCTTTTATGTGTTATATAATTTGAATGATTCCTTTCTAGGGTATGCAACCAAAGAAATGATTGAAGTGTTTTTTCTAGGTATTCTCTAATGTCTGCATTTGATGTCTGAAATGCGACTGGTCTTGCCTAGGGATGTGTGATGCATCATCAAAACTTAATAGTAGACATGCTATTATGTTTGGATTTTAAGGGTATCATCTATCTCTAACATGTCAAGGAATGTAGTTAAATGCTTTCACAAGTTTTGCTGATTTTGCACGGCTTCCAGAGATGAAATATAGATTTGCTTTGAAGAGACGCTCAACATATGTTAGCACATACATCTATTTTCCCAGCTGACCAGGACAGCTAGGGTAACAGAGGCCACTACAGCTCATGGGATATGAGACAATTTCTTAGTTAAGAGCTTTTCTGGAGTTTTCCAAAGAATAAAGATAAATATTGTCTGTTCTGCTCACCAGGGCCAGAACATGTTATCAGTATGTTTTGGGAATCTTTCCTGTTTATAGCAAAAGCTCGGGCCAACTACAACCTTGGTTGATATGTCCCGATCTCAATAAAGTTTACGCACGCTTTTAGTCCGTGAACTGGATCTCGTTCAGGACGCGCGCTGTCTGTGGAAGTTTGGCCAGGACCGCTTCCAGAATAAATCACTGAGGCATTTTTGTCTCATCCATTGCTTATCACTGATATTTCGAGAAAGAATCCAGCATCATTCCCGAAACTTTGCAGCATGTATGTGTTCTGAATGGATTATAGCCTAGAAAACACACAAAGCGTGCTCCCTTTATTATCACTAAAAGCATCACTCATCAAAGTTCATCACGATCTCATGCATTTAGTTAGTCATGACATGATTCACGAGTGTGCAAAACTCTGGCGCTTTCAGCGGTGAGTGAATTCTGAAAAACTACAAAGTTTATGATTGGTCATTGCGTTGAAGAAATCAACAGATATGTCTGTGATTGGCTACAT
>NW_015618998.1:0-1190 GCF_001515605.1 Sinocyclocheilus anshuiensis
CACACACACACACACACACACACACACACACACACACTTGCATTAAACAGAAAGTGGATTTGAGCTGGTCGGTCACAGAAAGTGAGACAGTGTTTTGTATTGTTCTTTTAGATCGTTTCAGTAAATCTGTTTTTGAAGCATACTTCATGGTGTGGCTGCTGTTTTTGGTTCTTGTTACAACTTTCCAAAGCATGTGTTACAACCTATACTCTGGCAGTGGGGTAGATTGTAACAAAGGCCCAACATGTATTTGACATCAACTTATAAGGGCAGTGATATTTTTGCAGCTGTTTGAATTGATGCCTTTTGTAGAAAACAAATGTGGGTGCTTTGTATAAAAGTTTGAGAACTCTAGCTCAAAAAATCAGCAAGTTACAGATGCTAAAACAAAAAGCGTTACAACCATACCCGGTCTCCCCTAAAGCGATCAGGTCTCTTCAGAAGACTTGGAATAAACGGATAAATTCATATGGATTTATTGATCTCGACAAACGTTTTGACGCATCAGACTTTAGAGTGAACAGACTGTCAATGGAGGAACAGAAATCTTTCATATTTGATTAAAATATCTTCATTTGTGTTTCAAAAGTAAACACATTCCGTATGGGTTTGGAACGACACAAGAGTAAATGACGACAACATTTTAATTTAAGCAATTTTTTAAAAGTTTCTTCAAGTCAAGTCACCTTTATGTTTATAGTGCTTTATATACTAGAGATTGTTTCACATCAGCTAAACAGTATTAAACAGGAAATTTACTTGCAAAGATCGTGCAAACATCACAGGGTTCAGTCAGTTTAGTGTTGATTTAGTTCAGTTCAATATCTGTGTAAAGTTCAATTATGAAACAAGTTCAATTCAGCTATAAAGAAGCTCAGTTCAAGACAGCATAATGTTGATATTCAGAGTTCCGATATTCATAGTCAGTTTAATGGTGATTCAATTTAGTTCAATATCAGTGCTAATGTTGCAAAATTTATCAATTCTGAATCAATTAGATTCAGATATAAAGCACCCTTACAAAAGATAAGAGTGTTATTATTCAACTAATTCAATTCATTTAAAGATGTCAGTGTCATCAAATTGATAAGGTTACTGAATATCAAGTGTTTCTTAAACCCCAGCAAACCAAAGGCGACAACGGCAAAGAACCAAAACTCCATGAATTGGAAAAAAAAAAAAAAAAAAAA
>NW_015618999.1:0-1263 GCF_001515605.1 Sinocyclocheilus anshuiensis
TACAAAATGTGCAGAGCAGTGGTACCCCAGGACTGAAATTGAGAACCATTGCTCTAGGGTTTTTAGAGCAACACACCAGTTATGTCGAAAAGTTCTAATTAATTCAGTTTTCTCAAATCAGATGTCTCAGTTAATTCAGTTCGTTGACGAACAAGATTCAGTTTACACACAAAGTCTAAAAACACTTATTGCTTCAGTAAAGGAGGCGTATTCGTTCAGTATGTCCAACCAATGAAATGCTCTGTCACATACGCCTCTAAAAAACTATTTGTTCATGATATAATCAGTCAGTTGCACACTTGAAATCAGTGAACAGATAATATGAGATTCGTTTAACAACAGTGACTCATTCATAAATGAAACACTAGTTGTTTAAACCTGAAGGGAATTTTGTAAGTACAGGGAATTTGTACATGAAATGTTAACCTTAAAATGTTACCAAATTGTTCATATTCTTAATATTGAATCTTATTAGTGGCAGTATTTCTCTCCTTGATTGTGCTTATGGTATTTGTGAGTGGTTTTCCAAGAACAAATTCTTACTCTTTCATATCTAAAATGCATTTGCACATCTATGCATCCAAATTTAAATCAGCTCTATCTGCAGTGTACAGAAAGATTGTCTGTGCAAATAAAGCCAGTAGTGCGGCACTGCTGTTTGCGTTGTGCCCATCTGGTCGTGACACTCTTTCTTAACCTCCTGCGTCTTTTTCCTTTTCTCTCCACTTAATGGCTCTCTTTGGACCTAGATAGAATTAAATCAATTTAACATACACAGCTGTTTAAAATCATGAAAACCTATAGAGGCCGTCCCGGCTCCAAAGATATTTCACACAACTGTTTTTGGTCTTTCCCAGAGCAACATCTGGCATGGACGGTAATTAAAATGAACTGTGCCCAAATTCCTGCCTGATGAATCAGTGGGTGTGGCTATCTGAACGAACTTGAAAAACCCTATGAATATACAACAGAAGTAAACAAACACATAAGGGGTGGCCACGAGAAAAATGTTAGTTCACAAATCTGGGGAATTACAAATAATGGGAGAGTGGGAAAAACTTGACAGAGAGTGAGAGGCATTACGTTTATTTAACAGACAGCAGTGAACAGGGAAGGTGTCTGAGAAGCTGTGATTCTGTTCATCCGCATTGACCCATATGAGACCCACACTCAGCACATGTCAGTGGATCATACATGAAATGAGAATCGCTGAGAGTGGATTTTCAGTGGTTGCTAAAGATAAAGTGACATTATTGCACTGCA
>NW_015619000.1:0-1254 GCF_001515605.1 Sinocyclocheilus anshuiensis
AACAACAACAACAACAACAACAACGGAAAACATTTATTGTAGCTTGTCAAACACTAAATTATTAAATAAATTAGAACTTTTGAAATGTAAGTTTACTGGAAATTGAAGCTTCTGAATCACCCAAAGAAAATTCACTTTATTGAGTTTTGCAGTCAAAATATCTGTCAAAGGCTGTTTTTGGTTATTAGTTTTTATTGTATTTTATTTAGGGTTGAAAAAGGGTGGAACATTTAAATTACTAGATTGTTTCAGCATTGAAAGGAAATGTGAGAAACCCATTTAACATTTAACCAGACACGACAAAAAGGTACAAAGAGCAAATACATAAATGTATTTACATTTTTTTTTTATATTTTAAAAAATTTATTTAAAAAAGAAAATGCATTACATTTTAATTTCATGTTAACTTTATAGATCGCATAACTCTGATTATAAGGTCTTGCAAAAACGTTTGACACTTTAATGTCTTGGCAAATCTAAGCACATTTAGAAACTTTATTTTTTCCCCCCTTCCATTTGGCCTTCATTTAATGCCATTTTTGAGAAACAACTGAGTTATTAAAGGCTTCTCCTGTGTGAATTTTCATTCCTATGTGAGAAATAGACCCATTATGAGGAGAACACCAGATTATCTTTGCTTTACAGAGGAATGATTGTCACCTCTACAACTTGTTAAGAGAATAAGGCTTGAGAAATGGGACTGACTCTCTCAAACTGTGTTGAAAATATACCTACGTGGGGCAAGTATTTGTATTTTAGCTTAAACTGCATAAAGAAAGACTCAAGTTTAGCCTTGAACACTTTCGCTTCCCCACCCTGTGCTACTCAAAGTGGAAACGGTTCCTTGATTCTTCCAGGGGACCATCCATATATAACCATATGAATAAAACATCCAAACACCTTTTGTATCAGAGGATGTCAAGACATGTAACGCTGACAGAGCAGAACAGACACATTGGAGGCTAGATGTTTTTTTTGGACACATTATGTTGAAATATGCTCAAACCCTTTATGTAAAAGAACTTCAGAGGCAAAAAACAAAACAAAACTGATAGTCAGTCACCAATGGAGAAATACACATATTTGCCATCCTTCTTCAGATTCCTGTATGTATTTTCTTGTAAGCCAATTTTGGGTGTTAATTACTAATTATTAAGGAGTATGTGTAATATTATATGCATATGTATGCAGACAGAGCTATATAGGGAAATATATATATATATATATATATATATATATACATATATAGAGAGA
>NW_015619001.1:0-1264 GCF_001515605.1 Sinocyclocheilus anshuiensis
TGCAAATGGATCCGCAAGTCTCATGTCTCATTCGCCCCGTAACAGTATGAAACAGCACCTGTTCATTTGTTTGTTCATTGCTCAAATTAAAAAAAAAAAAAAAGTTGTGATATTTCACTTGCCTACCATGATCAGCAATCGGGTACCCAGAAACTCTTCTACATTCTGATGTAGTGGACACAAAAAACCCATTCAACATTTAGAGTGCAGAGTGCGATCATGGTATATCAGTGCACTGCCACGGACAAAAAAATAAACGCACACATTAAATGGATTTTTGGCCTGCTCATATTGACAACAGAGAGACGAATGACTCAGGCAGGTCAAGAAAAAAATGAATGCTGCAAAGCTCATTCTGGGATTCTTCCAAGGTCCAGTCAGTGAGCATTTCTACAGTGTTCTTTCTCAAAACCACACAGACATGGACAGATACATCCATTGCTTGTGTGTGGTTCATTAAGAAAAAAAGTGGTTTACAGCCTTCCCTAGAACAGCCAATTAAACTCAGGGACGCTCTGAGCTATACAAAGGTAACACAGCTGCATTTTAGGTTACAGCAAACAGTCTGATAGGCATATTGAGGCTGAAGCAATTTATTTATTTATTTTTTTTTTTAATCTGTGGGAATTTGGAAGATAGATAAATAAAACGATTATGAACACCCCTGTGACGCATAGCCAAGAAATAGTCCACTTTGTCTTATCTAGTAAGAACCGCAGATTTATAGGCTTGGAACCCACAGTTCTGACATTAACTATTAAAGCATCACAAAAAAATGAAGGGGCAGCTATTAAAACTTAACAGGTTTTTATCAGTGTTGAATTATTACACTGTTTGGATTTAAAATGAGACAAAATTGATGAAAAGAGTGTCATGAAGTATCTCAAAAAAATTGCAAATCATCTGCAAACCATTGAGTACACACATCTGATAAACATTTTAAAAGAGTGTATTAGCATACATTGACTAGTTTATCAGTTTTTGAACTCTGAGAGGCTTTTAGTGTGCTCAACTATATTATGTAGTACTCTTAGCACAGTAAACACTCTCAAAGAAGTTGCATCCTTAAATTCATCCCCTTTAAAAGCACTGCCATAAGTGTCATCAAATCACTGCTAGTATAACACATTCACTAAACTGAGCAATAAATTTTAAGACTGTTACAAGCCAGACTATCCAAACATCAGCTGAGAGCAGTATTAGGGGCCATTCACATATCGCGCCTAAAAACGCTAGGCGCACCGCTTTCTGCTTTTTTTCCAAA
>NW_015619002.1:0-1264 GCF_001515605.1 Sinocyclocheilus anshuiensis
GAGCATCCATTACTGAGACACTGATGCAATGCTACATTTCTACAACAAACTCATCAGCAGTGAGTAAATTTTCATGACATTTTCATTTTCAAAAAGACTCACAAATGTCAAAGGCATGACTTATCATTCAATCAAACAAATCACTCACCAGAGCTATTACAGTTAACTAAAACCAGAAAAGAGTTACTTGAAATAAAATAAATGGTAACAGAAATAAAATATTAAAACAATCATATTTTTTTATATTTCAGCTAGATCCCAAGACAACATTTTACCTAACCCTAACCTGAAGTACTAAAATAATTAAAACTAAAATAAAATCAATAAAAACATAAAAAATAAATAACATTTAATAGAAAAAAATAATACAAATAAATAAAAAAACGAATAAATGACAAAAACAATTAAATTATTAAAACTTTAACTAAAATGACATTTAAAATGAAAAATATAAAAACTCAAAATATTAATAAAACTATAATAGTATCTCATTGATACTAAAATATCACTGTAATTCAGTTCTTTAATCACTGAGCTGAAAGTCTTTATTCTTCTATCTTGTTTTCGATCAATAATGCATGGCCTCTGTGTTTGTTTGGAGTCATTATTTCTGCAATTCCCTTCAGAGCTGCTAAAGCTGCAGAAATTACACACCTTTAAACATTAGTTATAACAGTTCATCCACAACAACAGCCTGCAGAAACATCTACATAACCAGCCCACGACACGCATTCAGACAGAAACAACACAGCGCTTGCTCAGATCCGACACTGACTGTGTTTACATGCACCTTTATAATGCCATTAAAGCTACAG
This sequence comes from Sinocyclocheilus anshuiensis, assembly GCF_001515605.1. Lineage (NCBI taxonomy): Eukaryota > Metazoa > Chordata > Actinopteri > Cypriniformes > Cyprinidae > Sinocyclocheilus > Sinocyclocheilus anshuiensis. The sequence continues at coordinate 816 of NW_015619002.1, forward strand.
CTCATGTAAACAGAGTACTGTGATTACATTAATGTTGTTATACTCATAAACAGAGAAACCATAATCATAACATGTACAGTGCTGCGATTTCAAATCACACTATACAGGCATTACAGACAGAAACACCACAGCTCAGTTTTATATATGGTCAGAAACACTGGAAAAGAGACATTTTTAGGCATGTTTTCAACAAAAATGAGGGAGTCTGAGGACTCTAGAAGTGGAGAACAGCCTGCATTTAAAGCAGGCAAATAAAACCAGATGCAACAAACCAGGCCGAGTGCTTTTTGAATTGAGTTAAACTACAGCAAAAAAGCTGAGTAGTTCATCACTGAGTATTTGTAATAATAACACATGTAGACACAGTCAGTGATCATGCATTGAAAGTAGTGATGCATTCGAAAATATTCGGCTAAAACAGCAAAAAAAAGAATTTTTGGTTTCAGCCG
>NW_015619003.1:0-1264 GCF_001515605.1 Sinocyclocheilus anshuiensis
ATTCTTAACCGAATCAGTAATGACGAACAATGTGATCAATGAAAGTTTAAAGTGAATTAAAGCAGCTTTGGCTTCAGCTCTGCTGCTCGACACAAAGAGTTTTTCCGGTCGGGCCGAACAATACGTCACTCTCTCTCGTCTCTCTGACACGGCCATTTATCAATCAGCGGTGGCCACATTGACAAGTGCTAATTTAATAGAGACTGACCTGGCTGACAGCAAACCCCACGGACGCACAATACAGAGCCATTCATCAGCTTCAGCTCGGTGCGTCTGCGGCCCGCAATCACAGCGAGTTTGCAGGTGCAGCTTTAGGAAGTTGCTCTTTTGTGTCTGAAGGGAAGCTGATTATGATCAACGGAAAGGTCATGAACTGAAATACAGGGGCCAAAATTAGCACTCGCCATCACTGAGTAATGGGAGTAACAATAAGCATGTATGCATGTTTACAAGCATTTCAGTCTACACCAAACACAGAACTTTTGCATGATAAATTATAACCAAACAAGAGATATTTGAAATTTAATATGCAGCTGTATGTGGAATTTTGGACCAATGAGATTTCAGAGTGGGCGGGACTAATAAGCACAGCACTACTATTGAAAATAATAATAATAATAATTGATTGACAAAATGTGGCTTGTCCTGTTGGTTACATGGAAGCCGCATCATTTGTTGCTTTATCATGACATGCATGATTAGGACACAAACTTACTTCAACGGCAGCAATAGTACAATGTAAGAATGATAGTGGGACCCTCGCTGTAAAGTGAAAATATAATGAACAATCATGATGCATCTTCGTGTTTTTGAAGCAGGTACAGTTTTACTGAGATGTGGAGATGACTTCATCTCATATATGAGGCTATGAGTGACACAGAACCTGTTCCAGAGCCTAGTGTGCTTCCTATGTAGGTGGTATTTTAAGGGATCATAGCATATCATGCATCTTTTGTGGAAAGGGCAACAAAAGAGAAACTAAATAATGAAAAACACATAAATGTTGATTATAAATATTCAATACAGGATCAATAAAAAACAGTTCAGTTTGCATCAAAATTGACTGTTTCCTGACATTTAATCATGCTCTGTGTTTTTATGTTTATTTATTCTGTGCTAACACTTGGTGTGCGAGTACTATTTGCATGATACGCAAAATGTTGAGGTTCCCAAGTAGGACCTTTACAAGGTTTTCCTTTAGTTCAGCTCAATTCAGAGTATTCCACAAAAATATTGGGCAGCACAACTGTTTTCAACATTGATA
>NW_015619004.1:0-1264 GCF_001515605.1 Sinocyclocheilus anshuiensis
ACAATGGTCAATGATTATGTAAATCATTAAGCTTGAGCTAAAGTTCAACAAAACCTAGGACAGACTGATAACATCATTCACATGGTAATAGTGACGTGGCACATAGCTTTACTTTCTCCTCAAAGAACTGGTTTATTTGAGTGGACAGATCAAGCAAAGTTCAGCATGAACTAACATACATGTGCATGCATGATTAAAGAGTGGAGTTACGCAACACTTACACTGATTTAAAAACCCTGCTGCTCCCACAATCACTAAAGAATGACTATAAACACGTTTATCTCCAAACACTGAATTATTTTGACTGGTTATAATACCTGTAGAATCCAGTCCGGAAGCCATAGTTTCTCAAAATCTGTTCTGTAAAGGCACATGTTGAACCCTAAAAACAAAAAAATAATAATAATGTCAGCATTTTATAACTTGATGGAAAGTTTAACTGCTCAGTGAACAGGTTTACCTTTCCTTTTGTTCCAGTTACGTGAATAATATTTAGACGATCAAGTTCGTCTACCTGAAAACAAACAGGACACATCAGCACATTTTGAACGGTTATTTAATTAAAATATGGATGTGAACATGTTTTAACAAGTCAAGACGAGGAAGAACTTGTTTTCACGATATAAAGCAGAGTTGAGTTGTTTTTGGTTGCCAATGAGCAGTCACAGTTAAGCAGATATTGACTATAATGGCTCTAAATGCGTTTTATAATAGTTTTACAATTATAAGCATTATACTGTTTAAATAATTTGTCATTTATATTTTTGAGTCTTTTGTTTGTAATTTAATTGTTAAATAATGTGAAGTGTTTTTATGTGCCATCATACTCATTCATTTATTAAAAATCTGTCAAGTTGCAATTAAAAAGAAAATAATGAAATACAATTAAGTACCCAAGTACCTTTCATTTGTAAATTATTTCATTCACTGGATCTGGATGTAGGCATGACCACTTTGGAGTTATTTAAGCTCCAAAAATATACAAAGGATAAATCCAAGTAATTATAGAAATTATTATTTACTATTAATTTTGTAATTAAATTACAGATTGGAACATGTTTCAATGAGGAAGAACCCATTTGTTATGAATCGTATCTTTTGTTTTGTGTCCATCAAGTTAAGCAAATAAAAATAAATAATTAAACAAAAATTAAACAAAAAATCTCTTTCATTTGTAAAGAACTTAATTTTCCAAAAATAGGCATTGCCACATAGTTATTAGGGCTGTCAAAATGGCTGAAAAACTAAATTCGAATTTTTTTAC
>NW_015619005.1:0-1264 GCF_001515605.1 Sinocyclocheilus anshuiensis
ATTCTTATTTCTATTTTTTTTTTCCTTTTTTTCCTCTACAACTAATATAATGAACACTAAATTTAAAAAGGTTTCAAAATTTCTTAATGAATATTAAGCAGAAATAAACTGTAAACAATAAATAATAATTGTTTTGCTATCAGACAAGGATCTTTAACAGGGAAAGAACCACATTTATATTGTGTATAAAACTCAATCGCATGGTCTATAAGAACAATATTTACATACTTTATTATGTTTACACTGCAAAGCCATTCAAATAATTGCTTTATAACTGACATACAAAGTCAAATACTTGCATTTGCATTTTACTTTATTAAATTAACTTCATTCATACATATTATCCTCCCATATTGATTTGAACGGTTTTCTTTTACATATAATTTCTTTTCCCCCCACAAAAAATAAATAATAATGATCTGAGATCAAACAAATACTGGTAGACACCTTGCAGTATCACTGCAGAAGATACCTGACAAAAAAAAGTGTGGTTTTCTTATTGGTGAAAAAAGCGCATGATACAGAGTCATGCAAATCAAGTAAAGCTTCATGTGCACAGGAATAAAGGACTGATTTGATTTGCATTCACTGGACTCTCAGTGTGAGAGCTCTGTCTTTCCTTTTAGACTGAAACCAATGCCTCTAGTAAAACAGGAATGAGCGATGGACACATGTCACTCTCCTCCATGACACTCCTGCCCCTCTGCACACACTCAGTCTCACAGCCACTGGAGATCTGAGAGGCATATACAGCACGTCGTCACCTACGTTTAGATCAGACTGTGCAGATTTCTCACCTCCACACAGGTCTCAATCTCAGAGTACTGGTTCATGATGGGCAGGATGGTCTCCATGCTGCTGTGCTCCACCAGGTCCGATTTATTCCCCACCAGGATCAATGGTACTCTGTGACAAGACAATAGGATTAAAACATTTAATAGCTTCAGACACAATGCTTGAATCATGTGTGTAAGTTTTGTGTTGCATTGTGCCATCAAATTAAAAAAAGAAAAAGAGAGAGAGAGAGAAATGTTGTCAGTTTTCCTCTGGAAATCAGCCTAATAATGGCTTGCTTATAGATGCTTCTGTATATTAAATCAGGTAAAAGAAAGCATTTTACCAAAAAAACAAAAAAAAAAAGAGGACAAAGTGAGGACATATGAGAACATGCATACAAGTATTACAGTATTACATTGTAAGTACATGGATTATAGATTATTTTGTTACACTTTATTTTAAGGTGTCCTTGTTACAGTGTAATTAT
>NW_015619006.1:0-1265 GCF_001515605.1 Sinocyclocheilus anshuiensis
GTTGAGCAGAAGAAACTTATTTCAAAAACATTTTTTAAAAATCATACCGACCCCAAACTTTTGAACGGTAGTGTTATGAAATGAATTTGATAATTGACAGCCCTTCTTATAACTTTGCCCTTGTGCCTCCTTCGTTTCACGTAATATTGTTCTGTTCCTCTCCTCAGAGAAAAGCTGAAGCAGCTGATTGAGAAGCGCATAGGAAAGGAAAACTTTGTGGAGAAGCTGGGCTTTATAAGCAAACACGAGCTGTACTCCCGTGCTGCTCAGAAACCTCAGCCGGCCTTCTCCGCTCCAGAACACATGCTGTTCGATCACGAGTTCACCAAACTCATCAAAGAGCTGGAAGGTCCGTGTGGGAGTCCAGAACCAATCCAGAAACTATCCGTCTGTGATCCCATCACAAGAGTCTAAATGGGATGCAGACCCACTGAAATAGAACTTCAAAAAAACTTTTTCATTAATAAATGATTAATTCCATATATAATATTATGGAATATTATAATAATATAATATTCCATCCTCTCTGAGTTCAGTGGTTTATTCTGTTGCTGTGCCTTAAAGACAAATCAATTCCTCCTGATATGAGCGTTTAGGCTTTCTTCATGTTCTGTGGTTCTTTATTTGTTCATAGGGATGATAACAAAAGCTGTGCTTAAGTCGAGCGAGGAAGAGAAAAAGGAAGAAGAGGTGAAGAAAACACTAGAACAGCATGACAGCATTGTAACGCAGTACAAAGAGCTGATTAGAGAACAGGTACAAATACCTCAAATACACCACAAGCGCTGGTCTCTCCTTCCTCCTTTTAGTAGGAATTACACATGAATTTTCCATTTCTCCTGTTTATTCAGGATTGTCAAATAAATGAGCTGAAGGAGCAAGTAGCATCGCTGACTTCCCAGAGCGAGACGCTGCAGAGCACCGTAACACAGCAGTTCTCTCAGATGCAGCAGCACAAAGACCAGTACAACATCCTCAAACTCAAGCTGGGTACTGAGCCGTTCTCAGATGTCTAGCAGTACTGTCTGCAGTGTTTTAGGAGAAGTATCCGCTACAGCTGCTGCACTCTTCCTTCACGTCCCGCAGGTAAAGACGGTCATGTGAACAGCCTGCAGACGGAGGAGCAGAGCCGACTCCGAGAGAAGCTGGAGGAGCTGCAGAGACAAAACCAGCTGCTGCAGACACAGCTGACTGAAAGAGACTCGCTGATGACCAGCCTGGTGTGTGAGAGTGTGTGTGTGTGAGAGTGTGTGTGAGAGTGTGTG
>NW_015619007.1:0-1265 GCF_001515605.1 Sinocyclocheilus anshuiensis
CGGAGATGAGGTCTGACAGGTCCTTCTCTGTGGCGTCGGCTATAAAAGCAATATTAATGAACACACAAATATCTTAGTATGACAGGTCACGAAACCTTCAGCCTCTAAGCTGTGATGGACAAAACAGACCGTGCAGATGGGTCATTTTATTTATGCTTTCCTTTTTCATTTATTTCCGGTGTTGACTTGAAATCAACTTAACAGTATGCAACTTATTTAATGTGCGTAATCTGATGCATTTTTCAGTGAAACTCAATTCTTGGTAGAAAATAATGTAGAGCTAGACTTGATTTTAGTGGATACTAAAAAATTAGGCTATGTGATTACTAGTATTTTTTTTTATAGAATAATGTGAATTAATGAATTGTGTACAACACAAGTCCAGGAACATTTATTATTTTGTTCAGATTAATTTAGTTTGTTACAATTTATAATTGTGTTGAGAAAAATAATGTCTCTGTATGATGCATTACAGATCAGTAAGTGAGTCAGATGTTAATTAAGTGAATGAATCAAATGGATAATGAGAGTTTCGAAGTCTGTTGGTGAGTCTGTTTCACCAATTCAGCTACAGAATCAATTCATAAGAGTCATTTATTTGTGAATCAACCAACATAAATATGACAGATATGATTAATTATGCAGTAGTGCTGTATATTCACTGATGCAGGGCAGTGTTTTTATTGTTAACTAAAACCATTAGAACTTTTTTATTATAAAGCTGTAAACAAAGCTATAGTAATATGTAAAAATTTGAATAAAAACCTAATCTTAAAAAAAAATGAAAAATTGCCTTGGTAACTGAAATAAAAACAGTTTACGTTGAAGTAATAAAATTAATAAAAACAAACAAATAAATAAATAAATCTAAAAAGAAAATAACATTAAATCTATTTTAACCTTTAGAAAAGATTTTATCTATTAGAAAATTAAATCTTAATATGTACAACAAATTAAAACCCATGTACAAAAAATAACAAAAGCACATAGGATTACTAAATGAAATGAAAACTGACAATATAAAATAAAAAATAAAAAGCTAATTCAAAATAATTATTATAATATCTAAAATAATAATAATAATTAATTCTATTATTATAATAGTTTATAAATAATACTAAAATTATACTAATTCAGGAGACATCAGCACACAGAGAGTCAGAGTGTTTGCTAATGTTTGCGGGCATTCACTCGCTGAGGAGAGGATGGGAAACAGACAGAACCTGAATCAGAATAAACAGCTGCTCTGGTATGGTATGTGACAC
>NW_015619008.1:0-1246 GCF_001515605.1 Sinocyclocheilus anshuiensis
ACACACACACACACACACACACACACACTAAACGGGTACAAGCAAACATACGTCTTCTTTAACACTATCACACTCTCTCAAGAACCTCCTAGATATAAGAATGGAGATAAATTCCAGTGCTTTATAGACATAAAAGCATACACATCTTAAGTAGAGATGAACCTATTCATGGCAACAGAGCTCACCAGCTGAGCCTGTGGTGTTTAAAACAAGGCAGCTTCATGGTATTTTTAGGGAGCAGAATCAAGCATGCTTCTCTTTGTCTTTCAATGTTGGCTTTTTAAATGTTGCTTGGCTGGTTTCTCATTCAGAATCCACTGTGCAGTTTATTTTGTTGGTTTCCCGAATTTGTCCGATTCTAATTCTGGTTCTTATTTCTGATTCTGAATCCAGCATTAATTTTGGCATAATTTTTACTGGATGGTTTCGAATCAGTATAGTGTCAGAGTAAAGTGATTCTGTTTGTGATTCTTATTCCAAATCTTATTTGTTTTCTGATTTTAATTCTGATTCTGAATCCAGTATTTGCTGTAAAGTGTTTTTTTTTTTTTCAGTGTACTTGAAGATTCAGAATCAGTGAATCATAAAAAGCGGTTCTGATTCAGTTTTTGATTCTGATTACTGATACTAACTTCTGGTTCTGTTTTCTTTTGGTACTGTGTGTTTTTAAACCAGTGATTTAAAGTGATTCCATTTAAATTTTTATTCTGAATGTTTTTTTTATTTTGTTTAAAATTTAGACTTCACCATAGCAGTGGGAGGTGTTCAGAGCACTGGATGGTTTTAAAGAGCTGATTCAGAATAAAGGGATCTGGTTGTAATTCTTATTTTGAATCTTATTTTATTTCTGAACCCAATTCTGAATCTGAATCTGAATCTAGTGTTCACTGTAAAGTGTTTTTTCAGCATACTGGAATGATCTGAATCTGAATCACTGGAAGATTCTGGATCCATTGTCCACCATGCAGTGCATTTCAGAAACTGTAATGTGGAATGAAGTGATCGTATTGTAATTCTCATTCTTATTTCTTATTCTGATTCATGCCATTAGCCCTGAGTGTGCAGTCTGTGCAGTGTTTTAAATCAAGTTATTGATGGTTGAGCACAGCTCTAGCACTCAAATATTCAAATGCAAATAACTGGTGATGTATTTGTGTGTTTGTGTAATGTCTGGAGTGCACAGTGCTCTGTACGCACATTCCTTTCTATACACACATTGTTTTCATTCATACTTTTCTCTCCCAGT
>NW_015619009.1:0-1265 GCF_001515605.1 Sinocyclocheilus anshuiensis
TACCACAAATATATATTCTTAAGGACATCAAGACTTAAAATAAAATTCCAGAAAGGTGTAAAATATGTGACCTTTAATACTTTAATATAAGGGCTGTTAAATATCATCATATTATCATAACTATTTATAATGGGTAAATTTAATTATAATAAATCTGTTATTTTACCATATTAACAATATGAATGAATAAAATAGTAATATATTAAAATACTAACAAAAAGTACTATGGTAGTACAACAGGTTTTGACATGGTCAATTTATGGTAATTTTGGTAAAAACAAAATTAAAATATATAGCATTTAATTTTACATATGGAATAATACACTATAGTTTTTATAAACTATATTTTCTATAATTTTAAATATAATATTCTACATATTAAAGGCTATTAAATGTTATCATAATTATTTATAATGAAATATAATAGTACAATAACGTAAGCTAAATGTTCTATATAACAATATTAACAGCATAAAATAATTATATATTAATATATTTCAAATTAACAAACGGTACCTTGAAGTTTCCACGGTTTTGGACCATTTTCGCCGCATGTCGTTTTTTATCAAATACATTTAATGCTTTAGAGCACTTTAAAGTGTCCAAATTAAAGACTAATAAATGTTATCTTATTTATTTATAATAGTTCAATGTAATTATAATGATATGAACTAAATTGAATAAATAGCAATATTAACGATATAAACTATAAATATAATACATTTTAAAATGACCAAAAGTATGGTTTTTGGCATCATACAAAAGAGTCTGGCTATATTCCATGCATGGTAATAATATGTAAATACCATGGCACATAATTATGGTAATTATCCAGTACTATGGCATTTTTTAAAGTACCATAGTATTACCATCTAATATGCACTCTGTAGCATGGTATGAGCGCAGTGTTTCTGAAGCACACCTGGCAGGTCGATGGCTACAGCTCGGTAACCCGCGGCAGCTAAACTCTCCAGAGTCCCGATCCTCAGCCAGCTTTCCGACGAGAACCGGATCCCGTGCAGCAGCAACACGCAGAGTCTGGCACCGCTCGACGGAAGCGCCTGTCGGTAGAACAGCGGCTGATCTCCGCAGATCTCCACCAGAACCGAGCCTTCAGACATGATGATACCCAGCCTCTGGAGAAACACACAGGAGCAAAGTTCAAGAGCTAAACACGTTCGCGTTGATTTCTGCAGAGATATATAGAAAGTAGCTAAAGTTAGAATACGTTACAAAGTAGCCTATTCCACCAATTTATTTAGTTA
>NW_015619010.1:0-1265 GCF_001515605.1 Sinocyclocheilus anshuiensis
CTTTTGCTGAAGATGCAGAGAATGAGAACTACCATAATGCACTGTATAATCTATTATTGCCTGCATGCATGCAAGAATAGATTATGTTATTATTCCATGCATGCAAAAATAGATTAAGCTATTATTGCATGCATGCATGCAATAACAGATTATGCTAGATTATGCTATGCATTATGGAGGTTTTATTCTCTGATTATGCATTAACAGATTATGCAATCAAGCCTGCTGCTAGCAACAGCCAGATCATGGGTTCGATTCCCAGGGAAGGCATCAACTGATATAAAAATGTAAACTATGAATGCAATGTAAGATGCTTTGGATAAAAGCATCTGCCGAATGCACAAGTATAAATGCACTGCAACAAGCTCAGAAAACATCTGAATTGGTGGATGAAATGGAAAAGATGATTATATATAGTATAAAATCCATTCAGTACCTAAAAGCATTTACAAAAAATAGTTTTTGTAAATAGTAAAAAACTACAATGCTGTCCAATATTTGTGTGTTCCTAGAGTATTGCATTGTTAGCTTAGAAACAGGTCAATTCTAAACTCTACTGAAATCAATTGTGATTGAAGGAGCAAGGAAATTCACTAGGTTTTGATTACAGAGCCAATATAACAAGACAGATAATTATAATAATAAAATCAAAAACAAAACAAAAGATTGTCGATACGGATCTGGAAAAAACAAGCTGTTGTTACAAAGTCCATCAGTTATTGGCCAACCAGTGGCCTTAAGAAAACAGTTTTTGGTGAAATGAGCTTTACCCACAGTGCAACAGGCAGGCCAGTATGCTGAAGAAGTCACTTCCAGGGCCAAAGTGTGGATTACAGCAAAACATGACAAAACAAGAAACCTTCAAGCCCGTAAACAAGAAACAAACGTAATGCAAGTACGCAAACGCTTGGCAAACACACTGCAAGTACATACTCAGTGCAGGGGGGTGATAAAGTTATGCATAGAAATGGTTACGTTTACGTACTTGCATAGAGTGTGTTCTGCTGGAAATATCTGTTCCACTGCTTTCATTTTTTCATGTAAGAACATTTTTAATAAGAATAAAAAACATTGTTTTTGACAGTACAAATGGAGAAGGCAAAAATAAACCTCTGTGTGTGGGAGTGCCAGGTTCATTAACTCTTAGGGGGCATTTTGTTGGTGTAAAAGTCTCTGCAGGTCTGGCAGCAGCGTTGGTACCAGCGCATGTCCTGGCACAGGTTCTTCTCTCGGATCACCCTGCAGTAAACCGCCCACTGATCCCC
>NW_015619011.1:0-1266 GCF_001515605.1 Sinocyclocheilus anshuiensis
TTTTTTTTTTTTTCATATTGATTAGCTTATTAATTATTATCCTTTCATAATTCAGAATGTTTATAGAACTGGTCAGTTTAAGGTTCAAAAGTATCTTCAGCCTTTCATGTGGCAAACACTTTAATCCAAAGTGAAGTGAACGTGCAAACTGTATACATGTGCACTGCATTCAAGCTGTACATTTTATTATTGCATGCAGTCCTTCAGAATCAAAATCATGACCTTGGCATCATATTTGTACTACAGGAATATTACCTTGCGTAAAAGGAGAGAAAACTGGCATCCTGTGCATCAAGTGTTGCTAATAGCTGTGTTAAAGAGTTTAGAAGAACGTGCTCATTGATATATCATAACAGTTTTGAAAATTCAGTGTATTCAGAAAGATACATGCAAACTGAATACCTCATATTCATATCTCACATTGATATACTGAATCATGCAAATCAAATCACAAAACCTACATGCAGTACAGCAGCACAATGGTTACAAGTGAATGTTGTGAGAGATGTTCAATCTAGGCATGGAAGCAAACAGTAATTTCTTCATAATATATCATAACATTCTCTAAAATATCTCAGCTGCAGTGCTGTAATCGTAAGGCAGAGAAAAGAAGAAAGAAAGGGAGTAAAATAGAAGATTTAAAAAGGATTTACTCTGAGAGAGAGAGAAAGATTGCAAAGCCATATCTGTCTTATCTCATGGCCTCCACACTTGGGAGATGAATGAAGCAGCTGTCACATTTGAAACATACAAAAGCCATAATCCTGAAGTAAACAGACAGCAGTGTTTCAGGACTCCGGGAGGAATGAATTGGACGGCTAACAGAGGGTCTCAGAGGGAGAGCTGGGAAGGCGAGAGCCCCGGGGGAAGCTGGCAGAGGGCGAGCGCTGTGAGTGGGCAGAGACGCGGCGCAAAGTCACATCTTCACGTGCCGCTGTGTCGAGCGGGGGGCCTGACAGCAAGGGGCCTCTCGATGTGAATAGTTAACCACCCAGAAGCTGCAGATATGCTCGGTTTCTTTAACAGAACATAGCGGAGAGGCTTTTGGATTGTGTCGAGAGAGAAAAAGATATCGAAGGCTGGCTGGGAGGGCTTTGTTTTGGCCTGTGTGTGGGTGCCCATGGGAGCGGGTGCCCAATTGGAGACGATATGAGGAGTCTGCACTCCTGATGGATCTGGCAACCTCTGGAGCTGCTCAGGAGCCAAAGAAAACCCACGTCTGCAGTCGCTGCGAAGTGAATCACGCCACTGTTCATTATTCACTTG
>NW_015619012.1:0-1264 GCF_001515605.1 Sinocyclocheilus anshuiensis
CCCTTATGACTGGTTTTGTGGTCCAGGGTCACATATATAAATAACTTACAATGATTATATCATTCATATCAATATTTATTCATATAATTAGTAATAATAATAATAATAATAATGGAGGGTGAGGTGAGGAAATGTGCTTAATTGTCATGAAACAATCAGAAAATAGGCTTTATTTTCTTCATGCACAATAAAATGTATATATTTTTAATGTAATTTTGGGGTAAAATATTACTCAGATATCGACTTTGTGTGATTCATTCGGTTGGCTATGCTATAGCACAGTCCTTTGGGCATTCAGTCAGATAATATTTCTCCAGCTCTCAAAGCTGACAGCCCCTCTACTTACTATTGTCTGCTGTCTTGTATGATCATCAGGTTGGATTGACACTTTTAAGCCTGATATAGCCCACCTCTCTTGCTTTCAACATTTGCAGGTAGATATTTCAGAGAGATGCAGTGCTTATAGACAGTAAGCATAACGAGTAAAAAGACTGTCCCAGTTCATTGGGAAACACACTGAATGCAGGAGCATTTTACCAGTGAACTGGATAATTTACTGCTCAGTTAATCTGCAGGACAAATACTGCTTCATATTACACCACTAAAGAATAAAATACCCTTATTCTGTCCTGTGAAGCAATGAATAAGTGAATGTCATTTATGTAGATGCCATGTGATTATATAATAAGCTCAAGACATCAGAAAACAATCCTCGTGCATTGTTTTGTCTCTCTGAGTCGGTCACAGATGCCGATCGGTAGATGCGATTGTTCAGCTCTCTTACTTCTAACTAGCCCTTGTCCTGACCTTGACCGGCGCTGCTGAGACCGAACAGAGCAGATCCCCCTGCTGGCTTCATACAATAATGACCTACAATAATATTTACCTCATTCAATCTGATGAATGCAATCCAGGGCCATGCAACAGCTCACAATCAGAATCATGACGTAAAAACATTCAGGTAATTTTACAGGACAATGTGTGTAGTTCTATTTAAAAATGGCTTGATATGTCCAAGATGCTATATGTGGGACATGGATAGGTCAAAATTATGAAGAGATGGCATATTTAAGACATTTTTTTCATCACATCCTGTCAGTTAACTTTCTGTTTTATTATCTAGAAATGAAGGGCTGCGTTTGGAATGAAGCGGAATATTAGCATACTACATACTGTGTAAACCTCATTACATTGCATGTTAATTCAGCAAGTAATCATTTTGGAAATAAAAATGCTTATTTTTGCATTTTAAACACAGAAATCC
>NW_015619013.1:0-1266 GCF_001515605.1 Sinocyclocheilus anshuiensis
GTAAGTAATCGACCCAGCACTGCAGGTGGGTGTATGTTATGGAGTATGCATAGCATTTTGGGATTTTTCTTGTGATGCCCTGGCATCTGAAGACTTTGTGCGCTCTATTTTAGCATCTGAAATGATGTAGAATTTCAAGAGTACAAGCCTTCAAGGCATTTAAAAATTTAAATGCATTTAAAACCTAAAATCATCATGTGGAATGTCAAATGGAGACATAAATTAAAAGACTGCTGACAGGTCTTCCTGTCTGAGATTTAGAGAAAAGGAGAGGTCAGGTTTGGTCCCCGCGCAACCAGGAACTCAAGCGGGGCTATGAAAGGGGAAAATGGAAAGGTAGAGAGAATGTGTGTGAGAGATAGATCATAAACACAGAGGGAGGGTGAGAGACAGTTGACCTTGTGAGTGCTACCAGTCTAGGTGCCATTGATTTGTTTACCTGGATTGAGCTGACAGCTCCTCATTACGATGTCCTTTAGAGTATGAGAGAGCGAGAAAGAGAGTAAAAGGGGGAAAGGGAGGAAGGGAGATCAATTCCTATGATGGATCAGGGCCTGCGAGATCAGTCTGTTTGAATGGCCATTCAACAGATGGGTTGTGTGTGTCGCAAAGGTCCTTCTTTAAGTTACTCATAGAGCTACTGTGTTTCTATCATGAGTCAGTTTGGTCACTGGTACTTAACAGAACTGTTACGTCACGTATTCAGGGTGTAGTAATCATTATTAAGGGGAGCATTTCAATTATTATTCATGTTCATTTTATATTAGGCTAATAATATACTTTTTTGGTAATCGCCATATGATATAGTCAAATAACCATATCTCAATCTGTTAGGTTTTGGGAATATTTCTCTTTGAGAAAATGTGCAAATCCATTCGAAATAGCTTTTTGTTTTCCTCATATAAATTAATAAATAGCTATGATAACCAGGACCACAGCAAACAAAGTCAGTTGTCTGATGGCTAAATTAAATTATCTTTCAAGTTATTGTTCATCAACAGTACACAGAATGCATATAGCCTACAAACAACTGTCAAAAGTCAACATTCATAATCACAACTTATAATCATCACTAATTCGGTTCTGTCTTGACTGACAAGCATAGAAAATCGACATTTTTGCGGTATTAAAGTCTTGAGAGCAGGTTGGAGATCAAATAGTTACCCAATGAGGTGTCAATCAGGTTTAAACTGAACTTTAAGTGAGCTTGACTCACCTAGCCGTCCTTAAACGAGCGGAAGTACCTGTTATGGCCACACGGAGCCA
>NW_015619014.1:0-1266 GCF_001515605.1 Sinocyclocheilus anshuiensis
CTCTCATTCTCTTTCTTCCTCCGTTCCTCTGCATAGCTGGCAGACAGCTGCAAGAACTTTAACTCTAACTAACAGTTTTATTTCCATGTGGATTATAACACACAGAGGCCAAATGGTGCTCCAGATATTCCACTGTTTGGCAAACATTAGCGAGAGAGAGAGCGTTGGATAGAGAGAGAACAGCTGAGAGAAGCAGCAAGGTCATGTGTAGAGCAGTTCTCCATCATATCCAATAATCTTATCTCGGAATATAACTGCAGCCCAAAGCTTCACAGACCTCCACCTTCTAACTGTTAAAACGAGCCATTATGTATCCATCAAAGTCTTGGAACCTGGCCTGAAATATGGATTTTAATATGAATATGCCAGCCATCTAAGGTATATGCCACATAATCATACTCTTGCTGAGAGATCCCAGCTCACAGCGTTTTGGAGTCGGTTCATGGATTCAATGTGATGTAAATTTTGCTTCTGTTTGCACATGAATGGCATATGTAAATAATTTGCTAATTTGCACACCCCTACAGGCGTGATTCACCTTCAATATGCATCAGATAGTGATGTGGGGGGACATGTTTATGGATTTACTGGGAATTCTGCCATGTTTAAATCCAAAAACATTCATTTTTATGTTTTCCCCTCTTCTCTGTATTTCTACACGGTCTGTATTGAGACAGAATGAAAATGTTCTGTCAAAACTGAGACTATATTTGTGTCAATGGGAGGTGACGATGTAACATTGACTTGCTGAAGTGTAATATTGGCTATCGGCAGGTGTCCATCAACCAGTCAGATAATCAATGAGACAAGATAATCAACTGACCACATTTAACCTTGGCAATACGCTACTGCTGGACAAAGACAATGTCCATTTGTGCAGTGTGGGACTGACACACACCTAACACTCAAGCAAAGATGACAGGAAAATAAGCCAATCAGAACAAAGACATTTAGGCATTCCGATGCAAATTCACCAGTATGTCACGCTACACAAAATCCTATTCTTAAATGTATATTGTAAACAAAAGTTAAGTTGCATAGTCTTGCATCACCCTGAAGGTTTTTATTTTTTATTTTTTTTTGCGATAACAACCAGCAACTCTTATTATACAGCTACTTGCCACATAAGTAAATAATTGGACATTTATTCAATTTTTATTTGTTTTTGCATTGCAAAAACTGCTCGATCATGCAGGTTTCTATTGTACAACATCAGAAAGATCAGGGCCCGGTTGCATGAAAGTCCTTAAGTAATTTGACTTAGGG
>NW_015619015.1:0-1263 GCF_001515605.1 Sinocyclocheilus anshuiensis
ACACACAGACACACTCTCTCTCTCACACACACACACACACACACAGAGACACTCACAAACACAGACACACACACACACACTCTCTCACACACACATTCACACACACCTGATGTGTTGACATGGCTTTCTCTCTCTGCAGGCCAATAAAGCTCCTCTGCGGCAGCTGGATCTGAGTCGTTTGCCCGGAATGAACTGTGGTCCGGATTTCACGCCTTCGTTTGCTAATCTCGGCCGTCCGTCAGCCGGCGGGCGTGGCCCGGTCAGTTACCATGGCAACCTCACCTGAACGCATGCTTTTATGTTTATATTTCATAAATATATTTTACTAGAAGTTTTTAATGTAAATAGACAACATTTTTATTCAGAGATATGTATTTAAAAAAGTATCAACTTTTTTTGTCATGTGTTGATCTTAAATGTCTTATATTGCTTTTGGTGAATTTTGTTAATTTTAGACTTTTGCTATTCACTTTGTTCTCGCATGAAGATAGCCATGCTGCTGACATGGCATACAAAAATTAAATTAAATGAATTATTTAGAATGTATTTTAGTAAAGTAAATGACTTATTTTAATTATTTATTTATTGTTTTTAAGAATAGTCTTGCTGTTGCCATGGCGTTGAAAATATATATTAATTAAATAAAATAAATTGTGTTCTATTTTAAGATAAATTTTAAAAAATAATAAATAAAATAAATGATAATGTATTATTTTAATTAATGTATTATATTTTTAATGATAGCCTTGGTGGTGGTAAAAATTATACATGAAGAAAGGAAAATAAATGAATTATTTACAATTAATTTTAATAAAATAAATGATGAATTATTCATTTTAATTTATATTTTTTTAATGATAGCCTTGCTGCTGCCATGGTACTAAGATTATAAATTAATAAATAAAAATAAATTCATTAAAAATAATTAATTAATTGTTTTTTTAGCAGTAGCCTTGCTGCTGACGTGGCATTAAAAATAGTAAATTAATTAATTAAAATTAATAGATTATTTATAATATTATTTCAATAAAATAAATGATAAATAACATTTTAATTATTAATTTATTTTTGAACGATAGCCTTGCTATAATTAAATAAACATGCTATAATTAATTCATTTAAATATATTAGTTATTAATTTTTTTAATATAATACATTATAAATAATTTAATTAATTTATAATTTTTAACGATGGACTTGATGTAAATGAATAAAATTCTAAATATATATATATGCAAGTATAATGCAGATCTTTCTCTCTCA
>NW_015619016.1:0-1264 GCF_001515605.1 Sinocyclocheilus anshuiensis
TAAGTAAAGATCATGTTCCATTAAGATATTTTGTAAATTTCCTAACGTAGATATATCAAAACGTATTTTTTGATTAGTAATATGCTTTGCTAAGAACTTCATTTGCATAACTTTAAAGGCGATTTTCTCAATATAATAAAAAAAAATAATTAATTAATTAATTAAATTAATAATACAAAAAAAAAACAATTAATTAATTAATTTTAAAGGTAGATCTTATACTACTGTTAAAAGTAAGATGTTTTAATGTTTTTGAAATAAGTCTTATGCTCTTATGCTACTTGATCAAAATAAAAAAAACTAATATTGGAAAATATTATTAGAAATTAAAATAAATGTTTCCTTATTTTAATGTAGTGTAATATAACATTTATTTGTGTGATGGGAAAGCTGAATTTTCACCAGCAAGTGTCACATGACCTTTCAGAAATCATTCTAATATGCTGATTTAATGCTCAAGTAACATTTCTTCTTATTATCACATTTGAAAATGACTTTACTGCTTATTAGTCTCAGTCATAGGGAATCAAGATACTTTTTTAAGATTCTTTGATAAATAAAAAAAAGTTCAAAAGTAGATTTTATTTGAATATTTTGTAGCATTATTTATGTCTTTACTGTCACTTTTGGTCAATTAAATGTGTCCTTGCTGAATAAAGGTATTAATGTCTTAATGATCCCAAACTTTTGAACAGTATATTGTACTTATAATCTGTTTTACGAAGTGATATGTCATTTTATGGTTGTCTATGGAATCATTTTTAAATTTGAACAGCTAAGTAAAGACCACGCTATGCTTGGTAACTTCAATGGTTAGCTGTTTTTATACTGGACGGATGGTCAGGTCTATAAATAACCAAGATATTTTCATGTGTGCCCCATTTAGTAAGAAAGAAAATATTTAGCCTGTAGAATGCAAAGAATTTAGGAGGGGTGCCAAAGTACCAAATACATTTGGAAGTTAACCTACAGTATATCCCAATGGAAGTGGAGTTATTGCAGTGAGCCGAATTTCTACCTTTCCCTGTATCAGTATTCCCCAATATGCAGTTTGGCCTAATTTCTGGAACGTATGAAAATACTTTTTTACACAGGTCATCTCGTGCTAAGTGGCTGTGTATGCTTAAAAACTGCTTTTGTGGCATTCAAGTGCCACATTCCATTTCACTGTGTGTTTTCCCATAGCACCATGAATCTCTGCATATTTTAGGACATAGTTGTGATGTTCTGAATTAAAGGATTTAGTGTTCCATTCCTGCTCCAT
>NW_015619017.1:0-1266 GCF_001515605.1 Sinocyclocheilus anshuiensis
ATAAAAATAGTCCATACTGTAAAGGTTCTTCAAATTTTGCATTTTGTGTACCGAGGAAAAAAAATCAAACATTATTTTCTGTCTACACTACACTAACACAAGAATCAATTTTCAGATGTAATCAATCAAAGACTACTCTACAGTTTCTACATAGATGTGGCACAAACAACAAATAAATAAATCAAATAAATACAAAGTTTAGCTTTGGTAGAGAGTGCATTAAAAGAAAACAAAAAAATTCATTTTTTCAGAATTTTCACATCCATACTTGTCACAGTGAAATCTTTTTATAAAAACTTATTTCTCTTGTTCTTAGGATTTCTATAAGCAAGAGTGGACATTCTGCCACCGAGTGCCTGACCTGTTCGCTGTACCAGGACAGGTGTCAGTATAACTCGGCTTACTTCAGCCTGAACGCCTCTTTCTTCCGTATGGACTGCTACGGTTAGTGAACACACTTTCACGCCTGTGAGATGCACTCATGACAAACACTTGAACGAGGTATCTGAGGAGATCTGAGGCTGATCTGAGGAGAGTGTGTGCTCAATCTAATAAACACTGATTTTACAGGACCAGGACTTCCGCTGTTTACACTGATGGACAACAGAGGGCCTGCTAAAGGTGTGCTAGTATCCGTTTAATCCAACCACTTTACAACATCAGCTATGTAAATTAAGGAATAGTTCATTAAAATCACATTTCTATCTTCATTTACTAACCTAGAAGTTGGTGCTGTTTTTTTCTTTTTTGTATTAGAGATTCAGGTCCTTGAGGACAATAAGAAACTGGAAAAAATTCTGACTACTGAGCTTCTGATGCCAACCATCAAACGTGCCACAATGAAGATCGCAGGATTCAGTACGTGCAACATTTTTAAGCATTCTTGGCAAACAGGATTTAGGTAGCATATTTATCTAAAGCCTTTCATGTTGTTTATGTTTCTCCAGACCTCTGGTATCAGATGATGTTCCCACCGAATTTTGACTCCTCCAAAAAGTACCCTCTTTTCATTCAAGTGTGAGTTACAGTGTTTTTTTTTGTTTTTTTTTATTTAATCACAGCTCATACATTTTGGTTCAAAATTTTGAGTTTGGAAAGATTTTTAATGTTTTTGAAAGTAGTCTCTTCTGCTCACCAATGCTGCATTTATATGATCAAAAATACAATAAAAACACTATTATCTGGAAATATTGCAATTGAAAATAACTGTTTACTTTTTAGATATATTTTAAATGTAATTTATTCCTGTGATCAAAGCTGAATTTT
>NW_015619018.1:0-1266 GCF_001515605.1 Sinocyclocheilus anshuiensis
TTTTTTTTTTTTACTACTTTGAAGTAGTTTTTGGTTAGGTGTGTTTTGACTTTTGACATTGACCATTTAGTGTTTATAATATCTAATGTAGTACATCTAGTGATGTATATTAAAATGCTTATTACATGATGATTTATAATATTTACAAAATATATCAATGAATGCTGTTTTGTTATTTTTATAGGCTCCTATATACTCCCATTTTTGAATACTATTGAATTGAATATTGAAATCCTTTAAATGGATGAGATGGCATAGGGGGCCTTTTTACCCCCCAGTTGGGTAAAAGGCTTGTCACCTTCATGGTGCAAGGCCTTCTCCAGTACTGATACAAATGATGTTTTTTGTAATATCCAAGTTAATATTTGTGCATAACAAACACTTAAAGCAAAGTCTGTACCTTTTCTGTTATTTTTATTTTGATTATTTGATTTACATTTCTTCAATGAACACAATTTAATTGAAATGTTCAGGCACAGAGGCAAAAGGAGCCAGACACATTTTTTTTTCTTTTACAAATAAAATTTGATCGTATAAATAAATAAATAAACTTCTACATTTTTCATCACACACATTTTTCGCCAACATGACCAGTCAATTTGAGTAATATCATTGCGTTTTCTACTTGATGCAGTTTTATATTGCGTAATGACATCACATAATGACATAATGAAATCAAAACATCACTCAGCACAGGGTTCATGCAAGGTGTACTTCAATTTGACTTACTGAAATTGATGTCTTGTAAAACCCTTGAAAACAGTCATACTTATTAAAAAGGTACGTCAAGAGCTTGAATTATTTTAAGACAATATATGAAATTTGTGAGTTTTTTTTTTTTTAGTATTTGAGTAAAATTATATAATATATTTAATGTTACTGTTACTTGTGTATCTATAATTGTATTGTAAATTAATAAAAACTAATTTACAATTTATAATATTAATTTTTGGGGTGATGGTGCATTTTAAATTTTAGTATGGGGGTCGCTTACTTAAGGATGATCATATTTGGGGATCCATGGCATCTAAAAGATTGAAAACCACAGACTCACTCTTAAAGTCAGTTCCTTGTCGCCACCTCCTGGCGTAACTATGTATCACTTTGTAACTACCTTGCTCCTTTTACTTATTCCTGTATCAAGAACCTAGGTGTTTTCTGGGATTAGAAATTTGATAAACAAATAAATGCGTTTAGGCCTATTAGTTCTTGTATTTTTCAGCTACGTCTTCTCTCCAAAATTAAATATTTTCTCTCTGTGAAAAC
>NW_015619019.1:0-1251 GCF_001515605.1 Sinocyclocheilus anshuiensis
GTGTGTGTGTGTGTGTGTGTGTGTGTGTGTGTGTGTGTTGCTTCATCTGTAGGTCCAGAGTGTGTTTGATGGAAGTGAAGATGTGCTGCTGATCTCAGAGGAGAGATTCACTCAGGGCAAACAGCTGCTGGACCTCATCCACAACATTCATTCTGCCATCCTCGGTAACTATTTAATTTTAATTTTATTTAATTTTTAATTTTATTTAATTTAAATTTTTATTTTATGTTTTATTTTTTTATTTTGCTGAAGAGTAATGCACCTAAAACCAATGTTATCATTAACTAAAACTAAAAAAAAAATTTCATTAATTGGAATAAAGCTGAAATAAGTAAAATATAAATATTAGCTGTGAAAACTTTTTTTTAAAAATTACATTTATTTAATTTCAGTTAGGTATGAAGGCAACATTTCCTATTTTTTTCCTATTTTTTTATTAAAATTATTTAAACTAAAACTGAAATAAAATAAATTAAAGCTAAATAGAAATGTTTAAAAAAAAATTAACACATTTTATTTTATTTTGTTTAATTTAATTTAATTTTATCTTAAAAAGTAAAGCCCCTAAAACTAGTGTTGTTATTGTTAACTAAAACTATTAAAAAAAATTTCATTCATTGAAATAATGCTTATATGAAATAACATTTAAATATTAGATGTAAAAACATAAACTTATTTTAGTTAGTTGCGAAGGCAACATGTCTATTTTTTTTTGTTGAAGTACTAAAACTGAAAAAAAAAATAAATAAAGTTAAATAGAAATATTTGTAAAAAAAACTAATGAAAATGAAATGAGCACATAATAAAGTTACTAAAATTCAAACTAGATATTATTAAATACTGTAACATTATATAATACAATAATAATACCATCTATCTAAATAAACGAAAGATGAAATCTATTTTAAATGCATTACTCATTGAGACTGTAGCAAATATAATTAGATAAACACATGATGTGATTGGCTGCTGTGCACTCATAGCTCTCCTGTGATTGGCTCAGGCCTGACGGAGCAGGTGCGTTCAGTGACGGTGACGGTGAACGAGGGTCTGGATGAGATGAACAGCAGGTTCCTGCTGGAGGAGACGAGCAGCTCGCTGGAGAAGATCAGGACCTTCAGTCTGACACACTGCAGATCGACTGCGGAAGACGAGTTCAGGCATGAAACACTCGTCTGCTTTACGTCTGCGCAGATACTCGGATGTCCCTTCCAGCGTGTAATGATGTGTGTGTGTGTGTGTGTCTGTGTG
>NW_015619020.1:0-1266 GCF_001515605.1 Sinocyclocheilus anshuiensis
TTCTGTCAAATATAATGAAAATAATAATTATTATACTTATTCTTAAATAGTAATATTTCTTATTTTGTCAAATGTTTTATTTAATTAAAATAATAAATATTATTAATATAATAACATATGAAATATTAAACTTTATATTCAAATATAATATATTTTATTATATAACATTGATATAAAACACAATTTTGGGCCAAATTGTGCAGACATACAAAGCCCTGCATACAAATATATTTCCAGAGATAAGTCTGATTTAATTTATTCTTTTTTCTCCAACTCTAAACGTATGTGGGTCTTAAAGAAAAGAAATGTAATAAATCTTAGCTAGTTAATTGATTAATTTAATTGATTACCACAAAATATAACAACATGCAAAAAAGATAAGTTATAATATGGCATAAGAAATAAACAAATGTGGTCATAATGTTGTGCCGTAGGTTGCTGAATGTCACACGTCTTACAATTCTATCTTGCTACAATGTTGCCATAGTAAAAATGTAATGTGTCACCAACATTGCCACAACATAAATGTGTTTGCTGAGGGGTGCTCTTACTTCTGTTTAGCAACTTCTAGCACCCCTGTAGAACCGGGCCTGGAACTGATGTTTATTACATACCCTATAATTAATGCATGCTTGATTACTCAAAGGCTCGAAATACTCAAAACAGTTGGTAAGTGACTTGCAGTGGATTTAGAAAGTATTCAGTCTCTTTTTCATTTTTAAAAATATTTTCTTGTATTACAGCCTTGTGCTAAAATGTTTTCCCCCTCATATCAGGCTTTTCTCTCTCTCTCTCTCTTTTTGCTGCAGATCCTCTCAAGCTCTGTCAGGTTGGACCGTCAGTGGACAGTCATTTTCAGGTGGTGTTCAGTGGGTTCAAGACCAGGCTTTGGCTGGGCCACTCAATGACATTCACTTGGACAAGAATATGAGTCATCCTTGAGCAGCTTTTGCATTGTTTTTTTTTCTCTCTACAGTGTATAGTGTTATTAGTTACAAAATTCAAAAAAGAAACAAACAGTTATAAGTTATGTTACATTCCGTTTTTATTACAGATGAGTGTTTGTTACAGCATACAGTAGCACAAACATCACAGCATCTCCTCCATTTGTCATGAATGTTACACTAAGCCTGCATGCACACACATAAACACTGAATCAAAAATGAAAGAACATGAATGAATCACACAAGCAAAAGAAAAGCTTGCGGTAAGGCAGGAAATATCTTGTGCCTTACTGGGGATTTCACAAGTGCACTGACATAAACA
>NW_015619021.1:0-1266 GCF_001515605.1 Sinocyclocheilus anshuiensis
TCATCTAGAACATGTTTCTTTTTTAAGAGTTTTCTTTTGGTCATATAGACTGCTGGTCAGCGTTTTCTGGAATAAATGGAAGCAAACAACTTTAAAGTGCTTTTAACGATATTTTATTTATCTTATTTTATAAGCATTAGATCTTTGTGTGAACAGCTCCCGCAATCTTCTGCAATACAGCTGGTGTTCATTGGTGATGAGAATCTAGTGGTACTGTCTGCCAAGAGCGGAAACGACGGCACTCAGAAACTTCTGCCAGGCCTCCTGGACGTCAGCACTGAAACCAGAGGGGCCAAACTTCATGGCAGCGCACACGGTGATGCAATCAGCCAGAAGCTGTAGAACAAGAGATCTATTAGGTGGCTGTTTTTCGATAAAGATGATTCAACATAATATGAGCACAACAGCTTTCTATATTTACATCACGCAAATATTAGTTTTATTTGCGCAAACCTACTTTGAAGTTGTCGGGATCCACATGCAATTTCTGAGAGTGCATCACACTGAGTGCCGCATAGGTGGCCTTGATGTTATCCATGTTCTTGATGGCTCTCCCCATACCTCCCATCACAGTCCTCCCGTGACCTGCCACCCTGGAGTTACCCATGATCGCAGCGGGGCTTGACAGGTTTCCAAAGGTGGAGAAATATCTCTGAGTCCAGGGATACACGATCAGACACCTTAAATAAACAGAATCATTAAGAACAGCATTAAATAAACTGCGCAACTGACATCATCTAACACGGAGAATGTGTCTATTAAAGAATGTGCTGCAATGATACCTGGCCATGGCCAGAGGTCCGATTTCATCGGGATTGAGCCTTCCCCACAGGTCAGTGATGGCACTTCGCTCAGCATCTGTCCACTCAACCATGTCTACGTTTTAGGGTGTCCTTAGGCACTTGTTTAAGTCCAGTAGGAATCACTAGTAGAAATTCAGAAACCGGAGTACAATTTATTGATGTGTGATGTCTCCGCCCATAACAAGATGCAAAGTCTTATTGGGTAATTTCTCCGAGCAGGTGACGCATATACATGTCTGGACATCACTGATCGGACACCGTCCAAAAGAAATTGTTTTGTAAGATGTCTTAAACATGAGTAAGCTTTTTTTCTGCCTACAGATTGTTGTTGATCAAATATATAAAATAAACCTTAAAAAAAACATGCAAGGGTTCATTACAATTAAATGTCATTTTGTGAAAAAGCAAAAGCACCGTTTTTACCAAATAGGTATTTTAATTACAATATATGGCCAGACAAATG
>NW_015619022.1:0-1266 GCF_001515605.1 Sinocyclocheilus anshuiensis
AGAACACAAAGGAGCATGGGTAATTAATTTACTAGTTCACACTGTGCCCAAGATATTTCAGGTCCACATCTTCAACTAAATATCTTAGACTCAATCAGTGACAGTAATGATGTTGCAAATCCAACCCTGCACTGAAAGGCTAGATGACTCTCCAGCCAGACAGAAATTTTGGGTAAAACCAATAGTTGGACTAACTTGACCCCATAGATTTGTCTTTATCTGACTGCATACTTTGTGAGGCAGGATGAAGTGATGGCATGTGTTCAGTTTCCCAGCCCATCATACAAGGTCCACCACATTCCAACAGTAAGAATGAGTAGAAAATGTAAAACAGACTATGACATGAAAAAGAATGGAACAAATGTTTCATACTGCTAAAATTAACTCTAACTAGAAGATATTTTGCATGCAATTGAAACCAAAGCAGAGAAAGAAAGAAGAGTCAAGGAAGCGTGTGCAGTTGCCTGAGGCTGCGACCGCCTACAACTGCAGCTAGGGAGTATCTCTCAGTTAGACAGCTATATTATGGCAGCCTGAGAAAGAAGCTTTTCAGAACAGATCTGAGTTTGAAATTGGGCAACGTGATAGTTCAAAGTGTTGCAGGCGTTCCCCGTCTTTCATTTATAATTAATCTACAGACAAAGGTTTGTGCCAATTCAGAGGTTTACGCTTTGAAACTGCATCAGTGTTTGCTCCCAAGTAAATGTTAGGTTTGTGTTAGCGCTGTGGTTAGTGTGTGGTCAAACTGGGAAGCAGTTAAAGGAGGAGAGGCAAAGGAAGAAGGGCAGGGATGCAGCAATGATTACCTAACATTGGTGTGACTTGGTCATCAAGGTGCCTGCGGAGTGCCTGTTTTTGTGAGTCGGAGGGCGTGTGCTCTGGAACTAAAGAGTCTGGGAACAATGGGCTTGGCAGGCCCTGTGAGAATAACATGGGGCTGCCCATGACATCATCAAAAACATCCTCCCCAGCTTGGCCCACCAGATCATGCAAGCTGTCTCCTGTCACCTGTTCTGGCATGCTTAACCAGCTCTCTAGGTCTAATTTAAGCTCTGCTGAACACTCAAGATCGTTCTGGTCAGCCACACTAAATGCCTGCTCATGTAAGCTAGGTGCCTTTCTAGGGTGCTCACGACTAGCTTGCTCTAAGTTTCCGTGGCACTCTTGGACTCTAGAAGCGGTGTCAGGTAGGTCTCGCCTTTTATTCTGGGGGACACTGGGCAACTGCAGGTGAGCCCGGTAACGGGCCGGCCTGGGCCTGGAGGT
>NW_015619023.1:0-1266 GCF_001515605.1 Sinocyclocheilus anshuiensis
AATTCAGCTTTACCATCACAGGAATAAATTACATTTTAAAATATAATAAAATAGAATAGTTATTTTAAATTGTAATAATATATTACAGTATTACTATATTTTACTGTATTTTTATCAAAAAAATGCAGCTTTTGTGTAAGCATAAGAAACATTTTATAAACATATTTGTAAAAACTTGACCAAACTTTTAAAAAGTAATGTACAGTATGGGTTTCATCTCCAAGTCTAGAGGTTAGATAGGTATTCTGTAAGTTATGAAGGAAATTTTAAACAAAAAATTTGCAATATCACAGCAAACAACAAACCTGGTGCTTGTTTTTTTGCTCTATTCCACCCAGCCTGCAATTGATCTCCTCTTGGACAGTGTGAATTTCTGACCGCATCTCCATCTTTGCGGCTTTCAGCTTATTCTCCAGAGTTTTAATGAGGGGCTTACAATGACAGTCATTCGCAGGAGCCTGTTTGCAGACACTGGTTAAGAGGTTCAAAACAAACAAATGCATTGCACTAACTCTAATGTAGAGTTTACCTGCTTTATCTGTCCATCTTTATCCCTGTATAGTGTATAAAGCTGATAGGCTTTTCCAGGAGCTTCCTCTTCCTCCTGAGAGCTGGGGCTGCTGTGTTTTACTCTCTGGGATGGAGATCCTCTTTCATGTAGCTGATACGCTCTCCGGAACACATGTTCCAACTTTTTTAACTGCAAAAACATATTTAGAATTATTGAACAGAGTACTTTTTTAAATGTTCATGCTAGAGCAGGAATTATTAAAGAGCATAGGTCACATTAGAAGGAAAAAATTGTCAGGTAAAATGTCTCACCTAAAAATGTGATAACATCTAAATGAACTTATTTTATTTAAGACAAAAATAATTAATGAGTGTAACTGATTATAATTCAGATTATTAAAATACTGCAAAACAAACCCTCTAAATATCAACATACATTAACACTGTACATCACGGTATACTGGTATATAGTATAATATTATAGTATGAAATATTATAATAGGTATTAATTAATAATGATATAAATTTAATATCTCTACCTGTCTTCTTGGGCCCCTGATCTTTCTCCTCGTGCCGGGGCTCAGAGTTGCTGTTTTTCGTTCAGGTACTTGATCACTGTTTTTTGTGTCTTCTGCCACTTCAGTATAGTCCTGCACAATGATGGGAGTGCTTAGCATGAGAGGGATATTTAGGCGAAAACAATCACATGATCTCTGATCTCTTTTAGGGTTATGGAAGCTTAGTAGTCATGTGACA
>NW_015619024.1:0-1267 GCF_001515605.1 Sinocyclocheilus anshuiensis
TTTTCAGCTTTACTGAAGAAGCTGAAGTCAAACATATGCATTCCTGCCAAACTGCCGGCCAGAGAAGCTCTGGTCTGGAGGGTGTTTCTGAAGAGTCTCAGGGTTTCTGCCCAGCTTTGTGATCTTAGTTTGTGTTGATATGAAGGATGTGGTGCCGTTGTAGGAGTACTCCCTGTCAGAGAGTCAGAGAATGATTTCAACCCATTACAGCCAGTGTTGGTATTAAGTAAAGCTATTAAAATAAGGCTCAAATAAAATTGAAATATTAAGATGAAAAACTTAAATGTTGCCTGGGCAACAAACTGAAAAAATAAGTTGAAGTAGTACTAAAATTACTAAAACTAACACTGAAATAAAAACAAATCAAAATTTACATAGAAATACATTTTAAAGACTACTAAAAATGACAAAACCACTTGAGTTACTAAAACCTGAGCTAAAATTACAAATATAAAAATTCTAAATATTATTAAAAACGTTTGTTCATATTGTATAAGCAATACTTATAATATTTGTAATACCTGTACTACAGTATTTACAAAATATATCTTCCACAGAATAAACAAATTTTATCAAAGTTTCATTAAAATATAATTTTTGGGTTTAATTTACCTTTAAACATTCTTGCTGTTGTGCCGTTTGACGTTTTAACTCGTTAGTTCTTCTGTAAGTTATTATCTTGTACTTTTACACTTATAGTTTCTAAATCATTCTGATAGTAAACTGACTTTTTTTAATAGGGCAAATTGCTTTAGTTTCTTTCCCACGCTCCCGCCAAACGTCTGTTCGGGGAATTTGTACGTTTGGTGAGCGGGTACGAAATTACGCGAAAACGGCGGACTGCTTTACGGCAGCAGCAAATGCATATAGATATCCGCTGTACGACAGTGCTATATTTACCACAGTAAATTCCACTCACTTAACTGTAGGTGGCTCCTAAATCGCAAAAAAAAAAAAAACTACATACAGTTGAATTAAGAATACGTTAAATTACTTAAATTAAAATGCTAATTAAACTTAAAGTTAAATTACATGGATGAGCCAAATAGGATTTGTTGACATGTAGGCTAAATTAATTTGTTAATATTTTAGGTTGCTGACATAAAAATAGCAAATTATATGATCTCTTTTAAACAAGTGACACAGTATACAAGTGGAAAATCTAAGAATCAGACCTGAAGCTGAATCCCTCTGTCATGGAAAAGCAAAAGATCAATCCTCCAAGAATGCTGAGAACAGATCCTGCCCAGCCAATGAAGAGTGCCAC
>NW_015619025.1:0-1267 GCF_001515605.1 Sinocyclocheilus anshuiensis
AATTTGATCCTCTTTTCACTGATAAAGCGGATGTTGTTCTCAGCTCTGATTTATTATCTAATGGTGTGGACAGTTTAATCCTTGAGAGTTTAATGCAACAAATGTGACAGGAAAAAAGGAGAAAGAGCAATGGTGGTATGTTTGTGTTTATATTAAATATATTTTATACACACACGTACATGCATAGCAAATTATCTTTTTAACCTAATAATTTAAATGAAATAAAATGTTAAAAAACAAATATGAGTATAGTGTGGAGCAGCTGAAAATATACTTTGTAAGTAACCTCACAATGCCTCTAGTTTTTTACTTGGCTTTTTTCTCTCACAACAAGCAAGTGGCCTCTGGGCAGCTTTTATACAAAGTACTCTCTTTCACTCTTTCTTTGCCTTCTGAAGACTCAAATCCATTTCAGGTCTGCGTTGTTTTTTTTAGACCTCGTGATGTAATATATGTTCAGCCTTCACAGGGCATTCATTTAATTTAATAATTCATTTTAATTACACTCAACTTAATAGTAATGTCAAGCATAAATCTGCACCAGCAGAACATGGATCATAGGAGTCGTCATTCTTCATTCATTCTTCTAATAGTGTTTGCTTTGTTTGTTACCATTATCTCAGCAATTCCAGGTGAATTTAACCAATTTCCTGGTGCATTCATCATGATGGAGAAGGAAGCCATTCTTTTGGCCTAGACCAGTGGATGCCCCTCTAAAGGTTTGCTCGGGAACTGTTACAACAGGGTTTGGTGGACAATGCAGACCAGGTTGAACATTATAAGTAAGATCCTCAACTTATTATGGCATCCTCAACCTTCTCAACTCCAGTTTCCTAACGCTCTCCATTTTCTTGTAGTATCCTCAGGTCTCTTCATGACTCTTCTGAGCCTTTGTGGAACATCTACAAGTTGTCCATCAGGCTGTTCCTGCAATGTGAACCACACAGACTGCAGTGACCTTAACCAACTGGAATCCTTGGACTCCATCCTGGAGCAGCTTCCTTTCGACACAAGCTACCTCAACCTCTCAAATAACAACTTCACCACTGTGGAACCTGGGAGTTTTTCCAATTTTAGTGGCCTGCTATATCTAGACCTCTCCAGAAACCTTCTCTCCAGCATCAACGCTGGGTGTTTTTCCAATCTCAGCAGACTGCTTCATCTAGACCTCTCCAGAAACCTTCTCTCCAGCGTTTTCTCTTCAAGCTTCTCCCACTTGAATAACCTGGAGGTCCTGGATCTCTCTGAAAACCTCCTTGTGAGGCTC
>NW_015619026.1:0-1267 GCF_001515605.1 Sinocyclocheilus anshuiensis
AAATATTTACGTATCGTTTATATCATTAAGATATTCATATCAATTGATTTGTGAAAGAAAGTCAGATATGTGAGATAAAAAAAATACCTTTTTTTCATCCCATGGTGGAAATAAGCTTCCATACATTTCTGAATAGAAATTTTATTTAATGCATTCTTGCTGAATAAAAAAAGGAAATTCTGAAAGTTATTTAAAAAAAATAAGGTATAAAAAAACATTTGAAAAGTAGTGGTGGTAATCAATATTTTGCCACAAGTGCTGTCAACAGATCTGAATGTTTTAAACCTGGAAGATTCTTTCAAGTAGCTGCAGTTTACAACAAATAAACCTAAACCTGGCCACAGACACTTCCTTTACCTCACAGAAGAATGTTCTATGATGAAATAACAAGAAGCAACAAACCTAAATTGAAATGTCGCAAACTACACTCCAAGCTTTTTATCGTGCCACATTGTGTCGCTCGCTCTCAGTGTACATGCGCAAAAACAAACGTGCCGCATATGGAAACACATCAGTCACACGCAAAATGTCAATGGTGTGTTTTTCCAATAGGCTTCTTCCCTTGAGAACCAATGGGCTTGAGAAAATGGATGTCGTTATAAAGCAGTGAAGGAATAGGATGGAGGGAGAGTTAGAAAAAGGTGTTCTGACCCTGGGGCACTGCTTTTCAGCCCTGATGGGTATGAAGAGAGCCCCACTTCTGCTGGTCACTGGCTTATTACCTCTGCCTCTCACCGCCACTCGCTGATGGGGTGATTATGGGCCATAACGGCAGCCGTGTGTGGGGGCCCTCATTAGAGAAACTAATGGACCTCTGTTTGTGTGCTCGAGAGAGAGAGAGAGAGAGAGAGGGAAGGGGAATGACAGAGATGAAGCGATCCGATGAAATGACAGCCCACACACGAGTCCGGATGTGTATGTGTGTGTTTATGAGCAAGAGAGAGGCAAAAAAAACAGAGCGGGAAACAGAGATAGAGTAAACTGATGACCGGAGGTGAGAGAGATGATTAAGAGTGTAAATGATGAAGAAGGGAACCATAATTACAGTTTCCTGCAAATGTAAATGCAGCTCTTTAGCTCTTAATTATGCATCTGGAGTTCAAAGGTATCGCTGGGTAAGACCGGCTCCTCTGTTAGTGAGCAGC
Organism: Sinocyclocheilus anshuiensis; assembly: GCF_001515605.1. Taxonomy (NCBI): domain Eukaryota; kingdom Metazoa; phylum Chordata; class Actinopteri; order Cypriniformes; family Cyprinidae; genus Sinocyclocheilus; species Sinocyclocheilus anshuiensis. The sequence continues at coordinate 1,146 of NW_015619026.1, forward strand.
TGTAGAATTACCATACATTAACAGGCCTATAGTTTCCACCACACACAGTTCTAATGAGCTCAACACACTGTAATCTCGCTCACTGGGGCAGCTTTGTCAGCACGCATGAGTCTGTGTATTTT
>NW_015619027.1:0-1256 GCF_001515605.1 Sinocyclocheilus anshuiensis
TGTTCCTAGAGGCCTCCAGAGCGCCTTTCAAAAAATATTTTGAAAATTCATTTGATGCACCAAAATGATTTATTTATAATAATATTCTTCCCATTTTGGGGTGTGCATATCTTCCATTGTTTGGCCAAACAGATTATGCCATTGGTTGTTCCAGTGTTGGACTGGTCAGGATGCTCAAACAAACAGCAAAGCAATTTCTTGATGGTACCACAGAGCACATAATTAACACTTTTCAAGTAAAATTAACCCACAGATGTCTTATAGTTGCCACTGCGTATTATGCAGAGCTAGGAGAAAGTATTTTAACATTGAAAAAATATGCCCGTCGCCATCAACTTTGGTGATCAACATCACGGATTATGAATGTTATGCTCTGTGGAGCATATGATATTTTGGAGTATCTGTTATGGCCCCTAGTGCTCAGTGAACTCAGAGATGGGTCAAAATGTCCAGTCATGTCCACCTCACCATGGTAACTGTGGAGAAAGCCTCAACCTTGCCATAGCAACCCTGAGACACAACGGTTCACCTGCCGCAGCTTGTCACCACAACAAAAAGTCAAAAAACATAAACGCACGAGTAACTGAATAACCGGGAGTGTGTGACAGTGTTATTTACACATCTATTGCTCAGCCAAGAGTTACTGTGTAAATGTTGTGCTGTGATTTAGTGATCCTGATGTAGTGACAACTCAACTCTCAGTTTTCATAAATGTTGTTTTGTCATTCACCTTTAACCTTTGACTTGAAGCAATGAAACATCAGCATCATCTCTCAGTGGGGGCAGAGAGTGGACTTACCAGGGTATTCAGTCATATTATTTGAGATTCTAAATCACATAGGGAGCATGTTTAGTCCAGAAAGCACTGGAAGCAGAATAGATGTACATTTAGTGCTTTAAATAGAATATAGAATATAGTTGTTAAACAACACATAACAAACCATTTTTTTTCTCATTAAAAATCACAAAAGATATTCTATTACTAAATTTCAGGGTTTCAAGTATGACAAATTTTATATTAACAAATTAGTAAGTAAATAAATAAATAAATACTATTGATTTAATAATATATTTATATAAATGCATGAATGCATTATGTATATTGAAATATATAAAAGTTTGGTTTAAAGTACTAAATTACTAAATATAAATTTAGTAATTTATAATTTAGTTACGTGTAAATATAATTACATTTACTTTAAATCTGAAATCTGTGTAATAATAATAATAATAATAATAATAATAATAATAATAAT
>NW_015619028.1:0-1267 GCF_001515605.1 Sinocyclocheilus anshuiensis
AAATCTTTGCGCAGTGATGTGAGCAGCTTGTCTGATGGTCTAGACAGCATCAGAACAATCTCTGGTGGGATACGATGAGCGAGTGACATCTGAATACGTTTATGCACGTGTATAATGAAAAACATCTTGCTCTTAGGTAAGATGTGTCTGTGTGAAAATAAGATGACACAGAGCTATATGCATGAGCATCTGATACCTATTTTGATTGTCAGATGAAGGTATGGAAGGTGGGGAGAGTCAGACAAAATTAGGCGGCAATCAATAAACGCTGAAGGCGCTCTCAATGCCCACGTCTGCAAAGAGAAACGCTACCTCATAAACCAAGCCTCGTCTGCAACACACCTCACCATCAGAACAATTAAATGGCAAATAAATCTTTTAACATCTAACGACATGGTAAATCGCTCGTCTGAGAGCGAGAGAGTGGTGGAAACCGTAAAATAGCAAGCAGAAGAAACTACAGCCAGTTCGCTGATGAGACTCCACACGGTTAAGACTGGGGAATAGGGCCACAAAAATAATGTTTTCTCCTCTTTCTGATCAATTTTTAATTTAGCCCGGTCTGTCTGCACTCTTCCCAGGCCGGGGTGTGGTAATTATTGCATTTATTAACCCCAGAGCAAGTCACTCCCTCTCATGGCCCTTTGAAGGTGTCAAGTTCATTGATTTTAACTGCAGGATATGCTGCACCTTCCAGCAAGATGGAGAACGTGTTACCCCCGTGCTGGGCCTCAGTTCCCCCCGGTGTCCCGATGCACACCTCTATGTCTAGTTAACGCCATTGAGGGGCACCAGTTTCCACCCGTATACAGAAAGCGCAGCATCTCTGATGCTAAAGGCTAGCCCTTAGTGGGTGAGCTATCGACTGATAATCATAAATGCAGAAAAAACACAGGTCCCCAGTCTGCAAAGAGAGAAGGGAAAAAAGGAAGCAGGAAGCTTAAGGGATTTCATGCAGAGAGGACACCGATGGCATACAGTATCACACCGCATCTGCAAATGACAGAGGGAGAGAGGGAGAGATAGTGAGCCGATTTTGAAAAAAGACATCAATCTGGTGAAAAAAAGAGCAACATGACAGAAATTAAACAAGATTCCTGTGTTTCAGTTTGCCCGCTTCCTGGCCCCCTTTCAGCCTCCCATTGAAATTCTGGGCAGATACAAACCCCTAGGCTTTTGACACACTTTTGAAAACACCACACCCCCTCTTTCTTTCTAGCAAGTCTCCAGAGTCGCTTCTAACTGACTAACAAGAACAGGGAGGGGG
>NW_015619029.1:0-1267 GCF_001515605.1 Sinocyclocheilus anshuiensis
AACCACAGATATATAATATTAATACAAAACTGTACAGGCTGATGTTCTATATAGGGCAATGTTGTTATTGTTAACTAAAACTATTCAAATTAATATCCCTTGATTGAAATAAAGCTGAAGTAATATAGTAATATTAGATGAAAAATCATTCATATTCATATTTCATATACTTGATGCTGCGCTCCATTACGTAGTGCTTTGTTTGTTTTTAGGACAACAAAAAGTAAAACAATTTAGAATGATTTGTTTACAATGCACGTCAATGTCAACATGATTGAGATGGCCAATCAAATCAAAGATGACAGACTTTAATGTTTTCATACAAGCCAAGTGTGAATTCCAGCACACTTCATTTTTAACATTAAGAGTGTGAGATAAGTTGCTAAACATTTAATATTTGACCTTGAATGTTTTCTGTTAAACAACAGACAATAATATAAAGGTATGCGACTTTTTTGTGATTCATACAGGTGATTCATGTAATGCATAATTGAATGTGACAAGACAAGAAATATTAACAGAGCCTTTTGGAAATATTAGTCATGAATGGCAGTAAAGCGACACGCTCACGCTATTAGGTCCCATGACAATAACAACATGGCAGATGTAGTATGTCCAGATTACATTCATACTACATAGCAGGGCCGTAACCATCATAAACAATAAGGGGGACAATGTCCAATAATGTCCCTCAATAATTAGAAATAGCCAAATTGTTGCACAAATTGTTGCACTTCTCTGCTACAGTCCATTAGACAGCACTCTGTGAGTAGAATGGCAAAAAGGTTTAAAAGTTACATTTTATGCTGATCTGCCTCAGCAGTCTTTCAGCGCTCATCAATGCCAAAATGATTGAGATGGCCAATCAAATCAAGTCCAGCCCAAAGCAAATCAGTTTTAACATTGAAAGAGAGGTAAGATGGAAGTAACGGAACATTTAACAGTAATATCCAAAGATACAAACTACTCAACTTTTTTTTCTCAAATATGGCCATTTTGAATATAAAATATGGTATTATTTAAGTGATTAATGTACTTCCTAACTGAAAATGAGAGGGACAAGAAACATTTTGTGTTTTCAATATATTAAGCCCAAAGTAGGCCTATACACTGTGTACACTAGCGTATGCGAACAGTGTGTGAACGGTCGACACATACGCTCTTGAAAGCTTCATCCATGTCCAGTGTCTGCTCTGTTTTCCCCCATAATTTATGAACAATAACAAATAGTTTTTAACTCTTTTAGACCAAAGCTGGCCTATCCCAT
>NW_015619030.1:0-1266 GCF_001515605.1 Sinocyclocheilus anshuiensis
CTAAACGAAATAAACTAAAAGTAAATCCAAAATAAATAAATAAACAAATCAATAAATAAATTCAGAAAGTATTTATTTTAGTGCTGGGCAACGATTAATCGCATCCAAAATAAATGTTTTGTGTACATAATATATGTGGATGTACTGTGTATATTTATTATGTATATATAAATACACACACATTAGGGTGTCCAGACGACCTGTTTTTCCCGGGACAGTCTCGTACTTCAGCTCTATTTTTAGTGTCCCGACTTATTTTGAAAAAATCACGTTTTGTCCCGTATTTCAAAATTTCTTTACGACTGGGTGATCATAGCAAGTAGTAAAGTGTTCTGTCACGTGAAAAACAGCCTAATCAAAGGTAACTAAGCTTGTTATAATGTATATTAAATCCAATTAATTTCTTGTATTGGACTGCAGGCAGGGTAATGTATCTTAAATGTTAAATAAAATTATGAGACAGACATTATGAGATAGGAAGTCAGAACAAGTTATATACTGTATGAAGAGCCCTTAATCATTATCAGATAGCCAACATAAAGACAGTAGAGAGACAACCGAAAGAGAAGGTGGGGGACAAAAAAGAAAGAAAGAGAAAGTCAGCATTTGAGTACTTGAAACCTGATCTTGTGCAACACAGTTAATCTTATCTCTGTCACGCTGCTCAGTGTGACCCTGTCTAAAGCAGACAGCGCTCTGGAGAGAGAGTAGCCCAAACATCAGACAGATCTCATTACACGGGGGCAACCCAGGAAGCCAAGACTGTCACCCGATCCACCGCACACCTTTCAGCTCTCACACTCAGCGTCAAAACACTGCATACCTGCAGGGAAGGAGAGGACGAGACGGTTTCTGCCGCTAGTTAGACAATTTACACAATGCTGATTTGATGCTACTGCATAATGAAAGTATAGCTGAATTGTGTTCTATCTTAATTGGCTCTGTGGGGGAAATTGCAAAGAGAAAGCATCTCTAAAAGCCCTCACAGAAGATCAGGGAGATATTGGGTGCCAGTGCGGCTTCATTGACGCCCAGGGAGCGTACAGACAGCGACTGAACTGATGATGGAGCGTTCTCTGGGTTTACTCAGCCCGAGGGGCAGCTGTTTACTAGCTCTCCATGAGGGCGACAGAAAAACAAACTACGGGTCAGGGTCCAAATCTACACACACAGCCCGTGGGTCTGGACCCCCTGCAGGACTAGCAGCTGCTTCGAACCGAGCCAAACTGTGTGTGCCAAACACACCAACAACACCGATCCAACAAT
>NW_015619031.1:0-1268 GCF_001515605.1 Sinocyclocheilus anshuiensis
AAAAATTGCAGAATAATGCCTCATGGGAAACAAAAGGAATTGATGACCTGGGGGCGCTCTGTATAATATATGAAACCTGATGGACATTGGGGTAGCCATGGCTCATATAGACATCGCCTGCGGCCAGCTCCATTTATTGCTTCCGAAAAAACTCAGGTTGCATTTTGATTTGTCATTTTATGCTTCGCTGTCAAAGCAACAATAATTTTTTTATGTTCGTAGTGTTGAAATAGACTGGAATTACAAACGGCCTTGTTCACTGAGTTAGAAAACAGTAGTAAATTGTAAAGTCGGATAACCATCTTTGTTTTTCTCTTTGTTTTTTTTTGTTATGGTATTCTATTCCCTTTTGTCATTTTAGCTCATCAAAGCAACGGCACTATGGCATAGCATTCATGATAAGAGCTGCTGAACAGTTAGCTTTGCATTGTAAGCTAGCACACCTCAAAATCCCTCTTTATGTGTTCTCAATGGTATGGAAGTCCCACAGCACACCTTAATGCTTTCTTTTATGTTGAAGCAGTGGTATGGAAGCCTGCAACAATGGAAGTGTTGGCCGAACTTGAGATTAGGTTCTTTGATGGAAGAACATTTTTTAATTGACGCCTTCTGGCAGCTGCTCAGTGGAGTCACCTGAGGCGTATTGGGGGCCTCTATCTCTGATCTCTGACAAGGTCTGTAGATTCACACATGCCTTTGAACTATTCTAAGCGATACTCTTAAAATGATTTAGCATGGTAGAGCACCATGACCACCAGGGTTGGGGCCAGTGTCCTTGCTGAACGGTTCCGGAGCTTATGGAATGGGACTTACAACCTTAAGGATTAGATTTTACACTTAAAGGAATTACCTTAATGAGGTTTTAATTAGTATTTTGACTTGTTTTCCATTAAAAATAAAGTTAAACTATGTAAAAAGATGCATTTACTTATCCCATGTTACATTAAGACTTAACGAGAGTGTATTTTTTCCTTCTTATTTTAAGTATAAATAAATTAAACATAAGTGGAAAAAATCTGGCAGTGCTGTAACAAAATATATTTGGAATTAATACACTAATTCAAAATAGTCTTAATTTCTTATCTATTGTTGTTATTGTATTTAGTTTTACGTGACTATTTCTTTTTTGCTGTTTTTGCTGCTGTAGCTTCAAATTCTGAGCAAACACCCTCTTTGCATGTGAAATGAGAGACAACCTTCAAAGTTTTTGCAAAGTTCTTTGCAAAGGCTGGATTAGATTGTGGCAGGTTCATAAAACAATTCTCACC
>NW_015619032.1:0-1267 GCF_001515605.1 Sinocyclocheilus anshuiensis
CATCCACAGTAGCCCGCACTGATTGCATCTTACAGTTGAGATTACCTGAATTTCCTTCTTGTTACATAAACTTTTTTTCCCCCACAGAGGCAGTCACGGTGTAGGTGTACGCATGACCCGAGGGTTCTCCGGAGACATGACGAAATCATGGAACCTTTAGTGTAACAACTGGCACGTACTTACAAACATACAAGTTAGTAACCTTTTTTTGTTGTTGTTCTTGTGTTGGAATCATGAACAGTATGCCAAGGGCTACATCACTTGCTGCAGGATTTTACACCTCTGAGGAACATGTCACATGACAACCATACGTGCATGTGTGTCTTTGACTCTCAATAGAGGACTGGATCCGTCAAGGTCCATTGCTTCTTTTGAAAGTCCAGTTTTATAATGGAATCTGCTGATATGTGACATGAAGGCAGAGATGTGGATGAATGAAAAGAGATAAATAAGAGTTCCAAACACCTGAAAAAAACCTCCTGATGACCTTGGGAAGATTATACAAGAACAAAACCATTAAGCACTCAATACAATGCAATAAATCTTGTAATTGCATATTTTAAAGGTCATGGGTATATTTTCCCCCCCGTTACTTTCACTTAGCACCAACATGCTATAAAATGAGAAAAAGTGCACAGGGTGATGAGCATCAGTCATGTAGTGTACGCTTAGTCTTTTAGCACATCTGTGGAAGACATGGAGAGTTCATTTACGTGTATTTTTTCGAAAGGGGATACGGCTCATTTAAAGCAGGGTAATTAGTGGGCTACCCTGTGTGTCAATGATGAGGACGAGAAGAAAGAGAAGCTGATTGGAGAGCACTCATCCCAACACTTCCTGTCTGAATGCTTGCGAAAACGGAACCCATCTGTTTAAACAATGCACAATTACCAGCATTTAAACAGCTAAATTCGTTAAAATTATTAGTCCTGTGTTTACCATAAGCAACACTCTGTACACAAGATAACAGGCTCATCTGCATATGCTAATTAGGGCAATTAGATATGCTCCACAGAGTAATTTCTATTCAGCCAACCTACAGGCAGTTTTAGGAGATTATCACAAATAATGAAATAATTCAATCAATCACATAAAGGCTAATATATGCGCAACAAATGGCAAGGGGCAGCCCGAGTGACAGATTTAATGTCACAAACAGCAGAAATAAACCTGGTCAACAACGGCCATTTTATCTTTTAGGAGATTACCAGCTTCCTGATTACAAGAGTGCAATAACGATGGACCGAAAAAAAACAAAAAAAACAAA
>NW_015619033.1:0-1267 GCF_001515605.1 Sinocyclocheilus anshuiensis
ATACGTTACTGCCGCGTTACATTGCTGACAGAATGCAGTGTTTTAATCTGAAAGGGTGTAGCACACGCACTGTGGAGTCCAGTGCCAGTGGATGGGGATTAGAGACCTGCACTCCCACGAGCCCCGACGTAACAGACTGCGGCGTAATGCACCGAAGACATGTGCAGTGATGTGCAGATCAGCTCTCACGTCACTGAATCTGCTGTTAAAAATAAACCAAAATGAATGAAAAACTAAGAATCAGAATCATTGTAATGAGACGATCGGATGCGGGTCGGGTGCGGTTATTTAAATCAGAGAAAAATATAGGTGCGGGTGTGTGGCGGGTGGATAATTTATTTCAATCTGCGGATTTGGGTGACATCTGAGCTCATCCGCTCATCACTACCACATTCTATTTTACCTGCTCACTTCAGTTCACCATTGTCTGGTCTTGTTGTTCATTCCTGGACACTTACCTGACTACCTACCTCACCTTCTTCAGTCATCAACGAATCTGCATCCAACTCACCCTCCGTCTTCCAGGGATTCATAAACGAGGTGCTCCAGGAATACCTCCATCATTTTATCATCGTCTATAATGATGACATCCTCATCTATTCCCGGAACCAGGCAGAATATCATCACCACGTGACGCAGATCCTCAAGAAACTTTGGGAATGCCATCTGTACCTCAAGCTTGAGACGTGCGAGTTCCACCGTGACACTGTTTACTTCCTTGGCTATGTCATCGACCAATACGGCATCCACATGGACCAGAGGAAGGTACAGGCAGTTGAGAATTGGTCACAGCCCACATCCATCAAGGAACTGCAATGCTTCTTGGGGTTTGCAAACTTCTACAGGAGGATCATCAACAACTTCAGTAAGATCTGCTCACCTCTAACCTCCTTGTTGAAACATCTCTGACCTGGAACTCCGAAGCTACCAGCGCCTTCAACCAACTCAAGAAAGCATTCTGTACCGCTCCTACTCTAGTGCATCCTGACTCCTCTTCATCGTCGAGGTTGATGCATCCACCACTGGGGTAGGTACCGTACTATCTCAGCAGCAGGGTGAACCTCACAAACTCCATCTTTGTGCCTTTTACTCTAAGAAGCTGTCGCGTAACGCAATTATGACATCAGTAACTGTGAACTGCTAGCTATCAAACTGGCTTTAGAGGAATGGCGACATTGGCTGGAGGGAATTAACACTAGCACCAAGAGGCAGAGGCCGTCCCTGTCATCATCCGCCTTGGTCATCAGGAGCTGCCCATGGAGGGGGG
>NW_015619034.1:0-1267 GCF_001515605.1 Sinocyclocheilus anshuiensis
TATTCTGCATTTATTTTACACTTTTCTTGGTTTTAAAATGTTGCTAAATTCTAAAACTTAAAAAATAAGTAACTTTCAGGTTTAAATGAGATTAATGTGGTCTGTTTGCTGTGTGCAGTGGGCTTATTTCATTCAGAGGTTTTGCCAGGCTCTATTATTGGCAATCAGCACTCCAAATCTTTTTGCCATTTGCAGGTACTTGATTCTCTAGTTTTCTTCTTGTCTGCCGAGTAATGTTTATACCTGCAATTACAGATTGACCTTTCAGTGGTACAAGCCCCAACAATCTCCTCTTTGCCTAAATGTCTTTGAACCATTTTGCCTTTATGCAGGCCCACTTAACTTTATCTTTCTTGATTCCTTCCACTGTTTTTCCCTATCAAAACAAGCAGAAAATATAAATATTTGTATGTTTGGAAAAATAAGATATAAATAAACAAGTGCACATATCTAAATTTGGTCAGGCCAATTGTGCTTTTTTTTCTTTCTTAAGTGACTCTTCCTTCAAGTTATATTGTTACGCCAGGCTACAAGTGATTGTCTTTATGAGTGAGTCAATGGCTACGTCTCTCCCAAGAATGTTGTCTGAATTTGCTCACTTTTATTCACTCCTTCAAGTAGACTATATTATTTGAAGTAATATAGGGACTAGTGAATGAGAGTATAAGTAGCGATTACGGATACAGAGAGCTTCATTCACTCAAACAGTTTGAAAACAAGTCTTTATGAGTGAGTCATTGAATTATTAATTCAACCACTTAGCTCAAAACACTAATTCATTAAAGGGGACATCAGATGTAAAATTAACTTTTACATGGTGTTACTTTGTCTATTAAAGTGATTCCCAAACATAAGAATCAAACGCCCCCCCAAAAAATATTTAGTCTTATCTCATCTAGGCATCTATTGAGTGAGGACAGCTACTGGTTTTCTGTCCTTCCAACCACTACTGTTGTTTTGTTCATTGATCTGTACATCTGAAAACCGAATTGATGTTCTGTTCACACTGTGCATCAACAAAAATCTGCATATTTGCTCATTAGATATTGTTGAACAAATAACATACACCACACAGACTCTGTTTTGATGATTAGCATGATTAGAACTACAAAGGACATCGCTTTCATATAAATTATATTATGATACACAATAAGCATCATCAATGGCTAACAAGCCAGTGCAGTAGTAAAGCTTACACATGATGTCTGAAAGCATGTGGTCTCTGCAGTACAGGTGCATCTCAATAAATTAGAATGTCGTGGAAAAG
>NW_015619035.1:0-1268 GCF_001515605.1 Sinocyclocheilus anshuiensis
AACCCAATAAATGTAGACCTACCACCTGTGGTATCTACAATATCTCCAAAAATGCTTTCCATTTCCTCTTTCTGCTACAGTATGTCATAGTTGTTGACAGATTTGAGCTGTTTAGCACCACTGGTTTTCCATTAGAACATTTTGTCTCTTCCAGTAAGTCCTGATGAATACGTTTTGTATTTATTTATTTTTTTAAATATTCAGCTTCAAGACTGGCCTTTCCAAAAGGCTGACTGACTAGATGAGACGGGACAGCAGACTGGGCAGTGGTTGAAATGTGTGGCGTCACCGTACCTCCTGTTCCACAGAGGGTTCAGTGGCATTAAGGGCGTCGTAGAGAAGCATGTAGCCTGTGGCCCCTTCGGCCGCATCCCATCTCACATTCATGGTGGTGGAGCGCTCTTTGTAGATGTTCATGTTCCTCACAGCACTGAGAGGCACTACAGAAAGGAACATGACTTTTCTCTCTTTCTCTTCTGCAGTTTGATCCCTGACTATCCATCTAAGCGGACTGAAGCTCGAATGGGAACATGGAAGCATTCCGGATGGAATGATGGATGTGTGACAAGATGGAATGGAACGCCATGAGAGACAATGGTTGGATGAGAATGATCATGGGATACTCACATGATGGAAATGACGGACAGACAAACAGATATGCAAATGTCAACACACAGACAACAAATTAAATAATACAATGACACTTTGCGATGCAAAGCAGCATCATGCCGTATGCAACACGGTTACATTCAGAGCACTGTAAAAGGAATGATGACGTTAGGGTTAAGTAATAATGGTAATTCAAATAATTAAAGGTGGCAAAACAGGGTACAGCAATATTAGCACATACACATTGCATAGCATTTTATTTGCACTTTCTCAGCAACTGGCTAAACACCAGAAAATCTTGGTCATTTTTAAACAGCAAAGATGATACTTTATTGGGTGAATCTCACGAAACCTGTCAACAACTGAACTGCATTTCGAAAAAAATATAGGAAATTACACTTGAGAGCATTTTCAGTACCATTAAAGATTTTGTATTGACATTATTAAAAAGAAATCACATTTTCCTTACCGTAAATGTATATATACACTATCGTTCAAAAGTCTGTGGTCTGTAAGATTTGGTAATGTTTTTGAAAGAAGTCTCTTATGCTCAACAATGCATTTATTTGATCAAAAATACAGTAAAAACCGTAATATTGTAAAATACTAGAACAGTAATTTATTCCTGTGATGCGCAGCTGAATTTTCAGCATCATTGC
>NW_015619036.1:0-1268 GCF_001515605.1 Sinocyclocheilus anshuiensis
AATAATTCCACAGATCTGTTTTCCAGTGTACCTGTGCCATGGCGATCGCTCCTCTCTTGGTGAAAGTGTTGTCGTTGAGGTTCAGGACACGCAGTTGTGGGTTGTGCTGCATTGCTGTGGCTAAAGCTGTGACTCCTGGGTGATTGATGCCGTTCTGGGGCATGTGCACTTCCTCCAGACTGCCAATCAACTGAGAAGATAAAGCAACACCAATAGATCACTGGAGAAGATAAAGCAGTGGACCAATGGACCAACACCAGTGCACCAATGGAGAAGATACAACAATGGACCAATGGAGAAAACAAAGCAATAGATCACTGGAGAAGATAAAGCAGTGGACCAATAGACCAACACCAGTGCACCATGGGTGATGGTCGATTGGCCCATTGCTTTATTTTCTCCATTGGTGCACTGGTGTTGGTCCATTGCTTTATCTCCTCCATTAGAGAAAAAGCAATGGGCCAATGGACCCCTGGAGGAGATAAAGCAATTAGCCACTGAACCAATACCTGTGGAAACAATGGAGAAAATAAAGCAATGGACCAATGGAGAAGATATCCAGCAATGGACCAATAGGTCAACCACCAATGGACCAATGGAAAAAATAAAGCAATGGCTCAATGGAGTAGATAAAGCAATGGACCAACACCAGTGCATCATGGATGATGGTCCATTGGCCCATTGATTTATTTTCTCCAGTGGTGCACTGGTGTTGGTCCATTGTTTTTATCTACTCCATTGATCCATTGCTTTATTTTTTCCATTGGTCCACTGGTGTTGGTCCATTGGTTTATCTCCTACATTGGAGAAAATAAAGCAATGAGCCAATGGAGAAAATAAAGCAATGGACCAGTGGACCCCTGGAGGAGATAAAGCAATGAGCCATTGGACCAATACCTGTGGACCAATGGAGAAAATAAAGTAATGGACCAATGGATTTTAAAGTAATGAGTAATGGAGAAGACAACATAATGGACCAACACCAGTGGACCAATGGAGAAGATAAATCAACACCATTGAACAAATGGAGAAGATAAGGCAATGAACCAACACCAAAGGATTAATCAGCTGAGAAAAACTGAACAACATCTACAATGGACCTAATGACAAAGGTCAGCAGGTATATTTTAAAGCACCAAATGAATGAAAATCAAGAAAATTATCATTATTATTCTGGAAGAATGTAGTTCAAGGTCATTTCTAGGGATGGGTACCGAAACCCAGTATTTAATCGGTCCCGGGGTTAAATTATGAAAGACCGGAGTATC
>NW_015619037.1:0-1268 GCF_001515605.1 Sinocyclocheilus anshuiensis
TAGTAGTAGTCATTTAGCAGACGCTTTTATCTAAATTGACTCACAAAGCCTGACAGTCAAAATCCCACTGAAAATTTCAACATTAATGTACAATGAAGACTGGAGTAATGCAAGCTGAAAATTCAGCTTTGCATCACAGGAACAAATTACATTTTAATATATATTCAAATAGGAAACAGTTAAAATGGTTTAACATAGTTATTTTCACAATATTACTGTTTTTACTGTTTTTTTTTCTTTATTTTTTACAAATAAATGAAGCCTTGGTGAGCAAACGAGACTTCTTTCAAGACATTAACAAATCTTACTTTTAATAAAATTAAAATAAAATATATTTTGCACATTTTATATAATCAAAGTCTTATATTTTACAGTTGCTTATAAACAAACAAACAAATAAATGGTTGAATGGATGGATGTCACAGTTGCAGACTTTTACAATCATGGCTTGCAGCCACAGCAAATCCTTCTTCATTCATCTGCTTTTTCAAGCATCTGTTTTTCCCTCCATCGCTGTAATTACTTGTACGGAACAAACTGGAGTTTTGTTTAATTCATAAGTGAGCTATATGTCAGAGCTGTAAGCATGCATGGCTTGATCGTGCAAGCAAACCAGCAGTAATTTAAAGTCTATGGTGAACTCAAGCAGTGCTCATTGTGAGAACCGACCAACTTATATGAAGAATAAATAGAATTCATTCATGACTGATATGTCAAAGCTGTCAACATGAAGAAAATGTCAAGCTGTTTGGAAAAAAAATTTAAAAAAAAGCTGTAAAATACAATACATTCCAACGTCAATAAAAAGGGAGTCAATTAATGTCTATCAAAACCACGTCATTCCACAATAAATGTCAAGCGGCTCCAAACCAGGACTTACAACTCCATTCCAGGAAAGTGAGTGGACACAATTCTCCTATCAGCTCAGTTTCACAGCTGGATTTCTGTGCCGATGTCAATAGGCCTGCGCTGCAATAACACAGTAATTATAATCGAACACTGGTGTCAGAATTTAGCCTAAACAGATTTGCATGCCTGCATCAAATACAGCAGAAAAAGTCATTGCACTTTATGCATGTAATTATATGTACACACCAATATTTAAATCTTCAAGAAATAATAATATATGTGGCTTAGAAGGAGAACAGACTTGCTCATAGAAGTCATGTAAAGGAGTATTTACAGTAAATGCTAAATGTAATCGGCTTTCTTACACTGAATTGATAATTTAGTATAAAAATATATTTGAAACATTGTTTATTAAAAAA
>NW_015619038.1:0-1268 GCF_001515605.1 Sinocyclocheilus anshuiensis
TCAGCTGAAGACATGCAGCCTTTTTTTATTTGACATGGTAATTACAAATAACAAAAGGCACGGGTGAGGGCTAATCAGAGGATGATAATGAGAAACAACAACATTAGGAGCGCATTCATTTGTCATGTTGGACGTGGGCAGGCCTGCAATGATAAGCAAGTGAGGATGCTCGAGCGCTAGCAGAGGTCCATCATCCGCCAATCAGATATGACGTGCAACATGAAGGACAGCGGGATTACTCAATTAGACAGCTCTTTGTCAGATTGAACAGCCCGCTTGCTGTGTGACTGATGATAGGCTTAATAGAAGTTCCTGTACTCAGTCACACCCTGACAGTATTTCATGCCATTTCTGAGTCCATCCTGCTTTTTTTCACCCTTCGTTACGGCATGGGCATCATTAGTTTAGCCCCAAACTGTCTGTCATGGCTCCAAGTAGAAATCTGTACAGTGCAATTTCCTCACTTACAGTACATGCTCATACAGAAGACCTGGAAGCTCTGCTTAAAGGAATCGTTTGGCCAGAACAAAAAACATTTTCTGAAGCCATACGATACAAAGTCATTATTGGGCAAAATGGTGCCAGAAATTACATATAATTTATATTTGTTAATATTATATATTTAATATTTATATTTATAATTATATATATATAAATCATGGATTAATTATGGAAAAAATAACTTAACTTATTAACGCACCTGTTAACCATTTCTAAATGAATCAGCTGTTTGAACAAATCTGTTTATTGAATGACTGAATGACTCAGTCATTAAGACAGTGACTTGCTGAGAGAAATTTCGTTTAAAAAAATCGAATTTAAATGTTTTATTTATTTTTATTTTTATTTTTATGGTATTTTAATTTCTCATCCCAAATTTGCAATTAATTATTAGATAAATTATACTGATACAAATTAGGTATAGGTGGATAACAAGATTAAATCCACATTTTTTATTTGAATGATTTGAATATGTTAATGGTTTGTCCGTTTTTTTTCCCCTTTTTTCAGAAAAGCCCTGCAAATGTTTCTATATTACCAGCTTTGTATAGAATGTTGATTGTTACATTATTATGAGATTATTAATAATACTATGAATGTATTGTTGAAAGAGGTGATTCATGGCAGTTTTAAGGGATTGTGACCATGTTAATCAAGTCAGTAATATTGCAATAACATTTTTTGGTTACACTTTATTTTAAGGTGCCCTTGTTACAGTGTAGTTATCCATTTAAGTACTGAGTAATATTAATTAACTACATGTACTT
>NW_015619039.1:0-1268 GCF_001515605.1 Sinocyclocheilus anshuiensis
CCAATGGGGTTTCCCCGCACAGGTTCGAATCCTGTTCGTGACGATATTTTAGTTTTGACAAACTACTAATATTACTTTATGTAAGCGTAAAACACACTAAACCTTCGAATAAACTGTTGCATAAACATGTTTAATCACTTTCATTCTTACAAGAAAATTAACATATTCGCCTGTTTCCCAGTTTAATATACTATTATGGGTGAGTTGTTCTATTACGCGTGAGAAAATGTAGCCTGTATAGCTGCCTGGCACAATCAAATGAAACAAGGTGGTCTGAGGTGGCTGACAGTCTCAGTTGAGAGCAAATCTGAATTTAATTGTCTTTTCGAATGGCAAACACATCAAACGAACATGTGTGTCTGATTAAAGACCTTAAACCTGGATTAAAAAATATTAATTTGGTTTTATCGTCCTGGAAACTGGTAAATCAAATTTGCGTCAGAAACACAAATTAACGCGGCCTACACGATTGCTTGCTATCCTCATTTTTAAAAACGACAGTTTGTTCACACACAGTTTGAAGCATTTATAACGATAAATATCATCTTACAAACCTTGACGCCTTTGTTGTTCGTAGCTGAAACAAAAAAGATAAACCAGGAGTAGCGAATCCGTGAAGGAAGCGTTTTTTTTTTTAGTTGGACATTTTCTGTGAATCGGTTGAACTGGTTCACAAATCCGTCCCGTTCTAAACAAATCGTTCACGGATCGGATTGAATCGGCCAGTGCGATTCTCCCGAGGTTCAACTCACTCACAGAGAATACACCGAAATGGCTCACTTCATTTCGTTCAATATTTGCTGATATTTTGCGAAGTGAATTAGTGAATGTGTGAACTATTTCAGAGACAGCTATTTGTTTTTTTATAAGTAAATTTTTTTAGTAGGCTATGTTTTATGTAAAGGCAAAATTGCTTCGTTGAAACGTTGCGTGGGGTGACTTAATTACGTCCAACGTAATCACTGAATCTTTTTTTTTTAATGAACCGACTCTTGAACTGAAAAACCGATTCACTGAAGTTCGATATCTAATTCCCCGAGCGTGTTTTATTTTTGTTTCTTTAACTAAATGTTTCGGGTCGAGTGTCTAAGACAAAGGATGGACATGAAGTGCGTTCATGTAAAGTAGCTGACAGGACCGGCAGTATTACAATATCAGTGTGGGACGAAGTGGGCAGCCTGATACAAACAGGAGACATCATCCGACTCAATCGAGGGTGACGGTTTATTATCAGTGTTGGGGAAAGTTACTTTTAAAAGTAATGCATT
>NW_015619040.1:0-1269 GCF_001515605.1 Sinocyclocheilus anshuiensis
AAATATTCCTTTTTCGAATTGCCTGAAAAAC
This sequence comes from Sinocyclocheilus anshuiensis, assembly GCF_001515605.1. Lineage (NCBI taxonomy): Eukaryota > Metazoa > Chordata > Actinopteri > Cypriniformes > Cyprinidae > Sinocyclocheilus > Sinocyclocheilus anshuiensis. The sequence continues at coordinate 32 of NW_015619040.1, forward strand.
CTCCTCATGCGAGCGTAAAAAATGTTTGCGCTATATGGGAGTTTTTGCACAATTGGCGTGCTTCCATTGGGCGTATTTTTAATTTGCAATTTCAATTTGCACAATTTGAAGGGCAATGTAAACGCAGTTACTGACTGACATGGTTACTAGGGCTGTGGTTACTAAGATGATCAGAGAGCTTTTTTTACCGTTTCTCTGTGGCTGCAAGGATGTTATGGGGTGGTTGCCAGGGGCGTTGCTAGGGTTTTCTGGGAGACTGCAGACTTGTTATGCAGTTGTTAAAGTGTTTGGAGTATTTTAGGGTGCTGCTGAGTGGTTGCTAAGGTCTTCTAAGACTTTCCTATGTGGATACTCAGATGTTTTTACCATGTTGCTATGTGACTACAAATATGTTTTGGGGGGTTGCTAGGGTTTTCTGGGTGGCTGCAGCTTTGTTTAGTGTTAAAAGTGTTTTAGGGTGTTGCTATGTGGTTGCTAGGGTGTACTGAGTGGTTCTCAGCCTGTTGCTATGTGATTGCTAGGCTGTTGTATAGTGGTTGCTAAGGGCATTGCTATCTGGTTGCTAAGTGGTTGGGAACATCATCTGGGTTGTTTTCTACGGCTTTACTATGTGGATACTAAGATGTTCAGAGTGTTTCTGCTATGTTGCTATGTGACAGCAAGGGTGTTTTGGGTGTTTTTTTTGTGCCATTGTAGCTGGTTGCAAGCGTTTTCTGGGTTGCTGCAAGTGCGTTGCTATGCAGCCACTCAGAACATGTTGCTATGTTATTTAATGGGTACTAGCGTGTTCTGTACAATATGGCTTTGCTACACAGTTGCTAAGGTCTTCTGGGTAGTTGCTAGGGTGTTCTTTGATTTTGCTTACTTGACACTCACTATATATGACTCGCCCCTCCTACAATGTAATAAAGACATTTTATTAGGCATTTAAAGGTATAATTACATTTTACAAATTACTGAGCACACATAAAACACATAAAAACCTCAAACTGGTCTGAGATCAGTGGTTTACAGCTCTGGGACGCCCCACCAGTGGACTGTGGTGGCAGATGCTATAAATAGGCTCCACTGGTGGGGCGTTTTAATTAAATATGAGGTAACATGATCTGTGTAGGACAGACAGCAGATAGTAGCTCGTCCTATACATTCGTTATCATTAACAGCTAAATGGCTCTCATGCACGGTAACTTAAGCCTAGGGATGTAACGATTCACTCAACTCACGATTCGATTCGATTC
>NW_015619041.1:0-1269 GCF_001515605.1 Sinocyclocheilus anshuiensis
CAATGTGTTTTCAAGAAAATGATTACTTTCTATTTGTTGAGGTGATCTATTTGTTTTAAGCAAATGCATTGAATTCAAATGTTATGGGCTTATAGTCATAGACTTTTTTATTTCATCAATTTTTTTTAGAGCATCCCAACTTGTAATTTCTTCCAAATGTTAATCTCAGATGCTTTTGGTAACCTAACACTTGTGTGTTAGATATCCTGTTAAATGTTCATCTCACTTTTCCTGTTCGTAGGAAGCCAAAATATAGTTTGAAGTTTGCTTCCTGTGTTTAGTGTTGCCCCTGGCAGAGGATTAGCTACTAGGTAAAGTTATACTCATGGTGCTTTTTTTTTTAACTTGTAAGGTTTCTTTTTCCTAATGTTGCTGTTTTAATGGGATTTCTGCTATTTCCTGGCTAAATCTTGAAATAAAGACGTTTAGAATTAAGTATTTCAAGTGTCTGACAAATGGAGGTCAAGCGAGTGAAGAGAGATGTTAAAACTTTGCTGTAAGTAACATGAAATAAATTCACTGTACTGTATCAGGATAAAGTGATCATAAATTGTTCATTTGTAAGCACATACTTTCAGAACAAAGTTTTTTTTAAAACTTTTTTTAGTGATGAATATATTGGACAGCGACTCCGAGAAACTGGTTTTGATCCGAAGGGAAAAAGCACTTCTACAATGTTAGATGATTTGGTAAGTGATCGATATTAAAATGAAAGTTTAATTTCAAAGGACAGGTTTGTCTTATTGAGAGAGTATGGATATTAGTTGCTGTTGTTTTTGCTTCTTACGTTATAATAAAAAAATGGAAAAACAAGATTCAAGCTTAGGATTTGTTCTAAATACATCTGCATATTCATATAGGCCCATTATGACTTGGCTATAAGTGTGGCTTTGTGGTGGCTCAGTAAAGATAATGGGAAGAATGCAGCTGAGAATGACTACATGTGAGTAATTTATATAAATGGTATTTGTATTTGTGCAATAGATTTATTTTTATGTGCAGTGTTTTGCCTCACATTTGGCAATGATATGTTGTTTGTAGAGGAATTGGCAGTTTAAGACATATTAGCCAGTACCCTAATCACCTGGAAAGAGAAGCGATGATCCTTTCTTCCTTTGCTGGAATGCTTCTGGTAAGGATAAGTAAGCAGTTTCAACAACATTTGTGTTTTTGTCCACAATACAAGCCATATCATTGTTCTCTCATTTTCAGAACAGCTTACCTATAGAAGACATTCTGTCTCTGTACAATTGCAAACCAGTGGCATCT
>NW_015619042.1:0-1269 GCF_001515605.1 Sinocyclocheilus anshuiensis
TCTTGGATGGCCTGAGGGTGAGTACATTTTCAGCAAATTTTCATATTTGTGTGAACTGTTCTTTTAAATGTTAACAGTCTCTATTGGTTAAAAATGTAAAGTGTAGGCTTGTTTCTACTTTATTTATTAATATTTTGAGTAGCTGTAGCCACAGGCTGAAAACTAATTCAAAGAGTCAAGTTGAAAAAAATCTGAAAAACTCTTACTCTCTTACAGAAAAACTTGATTTGTTGGTCAGTTAGTGAAACTGTAAACTATGCTGACCCTCAAGTGCCTGAGAAAGAGGTTTGTGTCCACATGGCTCTCCATCCAGTATGACAAATCAGCGGATCCTACTATCATTGCACAGCTAGTACTCCACTAAAAGAATTTTGTCGAAAGAGAATTTTCTGACACTGTTTCCCCTGAGAACAGCACAGCTGGGTGTTGACATCTGCAACGTGCCACAGCAGAAGTGACAACAGATGAAGCCTCCACTATGGCTGGCCGACACACATGCGGTATTATTGCACACTGCAAAGGAGCTTGAACTTTTCACTGTTTCTGCATTCCCGTTGTAAAATAAACCAGTGGGATATTTATTAGGGTTAGATCACGTCAGTTGTTAAGATTGCAAACTGCTCTCAAGCAGAGACAGCACAGGTCATTCAAGGTCATTCTGAGGAGCCGTCAGATGATCGTGTACCTGTTTGTAGTGAATTTATCAGTTTTGAATTTTCATGAACTTTAATTACACAAAGCTTCATTTCAAGACGCACACTGGAAGTAATGATAACTGGATGTTCAGTTAGTGAGTCAGATGATGATTCAGACTGAGTCAAACCAGGAACTAATTTGAGAAGATTGAGTTCCAGTAAAAAAGTTCTTAAAATAATTTTAATCTTAAAGCTCAAAATGTTTAATTTATTGGGTTGCTTCAAACATTACAATAGCTACATAATGCATATTACTTATACTCTGGATGCACGAGTACTCTGAAATTGATCAGTGAGTGTTCATCATAAACCACCAGATCACACCAAAGCCTGTCATTTTCTTCTTCAGAAAAACTTTTCAAGAATAGCAGTTCTTTTTTCGTTAGGTTTTTCCCTAACAATTACTTAATGTTTTCATAAATCCAGACCCAGAATGTGACCTAATTATACTGGTATGATAGTGAATACTACATATGAAGAGTGTATTTTTCTGTGTTGTTGTGTGGATAATTTGAAGGTAACAAAACATCGTACACGGTGCGATTCTGAAGGTCGGAACGTCGTGAGCTCTGGC
>NW_015619043.1:0-1270 GCF_001515605.1 Sinocyclocheilus anshuiensis
AAAAAAAAAAACAGCTACCAGCTTAGGCTGGATTTTCCAGCAGAGACTTTTGTTTACAGCAAAGCCTAAATGTAATCCCATTTTCAAAGCTGCTGAAAAATGTGTTGTGTGTTCCCAGAAGTGCCAGCAAACCTGACTGTTAAAGTCCGTGGCTGGGAATGGGAGTTTGCTTTGGATTTTGCAGTAGATCAAATAGTTTCACTTAATCTGACTCCAGCTGCCCCACTCAAACACAAAAAAAACAGAAGGGTTTGACAGAGGAACTGCACAGAAAATGCAATGCTAAATCAAACCGGAGCTCAGACGTGTGTTGTGAACATAAGCTAAATAGATGTAAAGGCAGACGTAGCCCCCGCCAGCGGAACCTAGTTAATTACATCAACACCGCAGCGTTCCCAGACGAACATGCCACACGTACGTTGCTATTTCGCACTCTGTTTCCATGTCATACTTCAGCAGATCAAGAGATGCTGGTTATGTAGATTGAAGTCACCGAGAGAGCTCTTTGAAAGATAGGAACGAGATTTCCTGGCATGCCTCTAATTTGCTGCATCTCGTAGAAAGGCAATGCATTGAAAGCAGATGTTGATGAGAATGCGCTTACTGAGATTCAGTGACTGTTTTTTTTTTGTGTGTGCGATTTTTGTGTCATTACCAAAAAAAAAAAAAGTTCAATATATATTTATATTTTCTTTATATATTCTTTTTTTATATACATAAAATAACTGAATGAACCTTTTGTAAGTAGTTTTACATTATTTTCTGTTTGCTTTGTTGCAAAAAATACAGAACATTTTAATTATACAAAAAAATATAAAAAGAGGCATCTCAAAGAAAGGAAATGCATTGAAAGCCGGTGTTGATGAGAACGCAGCTTGCTGAGATTCAGTGGCAGAGCGCAGGGCTTTCCTGCCCGTTCTGCCGAGGCACTGCCCTTGTGAGTGTTTTTGCTGGCCGCTGCAGGACTGGTAATCACTGGGCAATGAATGAGGAAAATAGAGCTGCAGGAGTTTGTGGGGTGGTGACCTAGCCAATCACATGGGCTGATGCCCTCACAGTGGAAACCCCTTCCCAAAAGCAAAGCCCTAATAAACAATGCACGGGTCAAAGCCCGTCGGAGCCAAACAAACGCTGAGCGAAAGGGCTGTTTTCTGCCCACGGTACTCTCCGTATCTCTAGAAATATAGACACTGACATGGAAGTAGCTGTGTGTGTGTGGGTGTAAGTGTGTGTGTGTTTGGGGATGAATGTATGTGATTTTCCACTGCCC
>NW_015619044.1:0-1269 GCF_001515605.1 Sinocyclocheilus anshuiensis
TGGAGTAAAGAAGACAGGAAGAGGAGTGCGGAGTTAGCAGGCAGGTAGAGTTAAATGTGACGGGGATTACGCTTATGTGGAGATGCTGCGGTTTTAAGGAGTCCAAATGTCTACCTGTCAGTCTGCACAGCTGGAGGGTGGCCCCTCCCAGGGGCTGATGGGAAAAAAATGCAGATAGGCCGCCATCCTCTTGGATAATCCATACTGAGCACTAATCTGCTGGAGTGTGCTACAAATCACCTGGGCGCACTTCTTCTCCACGTCATTGTAAGCTTTGAAGTAGCAGTGCAGGGAAGAAGAACGTATGGAAAAGGCTAATCTAACGAAAGAAAAGTAAGATATGAGGAAACGCATGTCTCTGAGTCGACAGATGCAAGGATTTCTCTTTTATCCTCGCACTGAATCATTACACCTGTCGGCCAGCGCTGATGGTACACTTGAATAAGTGGCCAACACTGAAAGCACCATATTTTGAAAAGCCTGGACAGGTTGTTTCATTGGAAGAGTATTGAAGTGTAGATTTGAAGCTTTTATATTAACCCCTATGAAATCAAAGGCACAGACTGCGGCGTTTCGCTAACACTCCCCATTTGAAACGAGCAGCACCTCCATTCATAATTTAGCTGGCCACTGCTGTGATCCGTCGTACGAACCGGCCCAGAGCTCTTCAGTCATATTTCAGCTCGCACAATGCAATGCATTTTGACAAGTAAATTGCTTGCCTTTTTGCTGATAGCGTCGCACATAAATAATGAATTCTTAGTAATAGCTAGAGGAATAATAGACACCATAGACTGATGCAAATGACACACTTATAATTGACAATGAAGCGTGGCTGTTTGGATTTATGGGTAAAACTTTATGCAGCGAAAATAGTCATGGACGAGTCAACTTTTTTTGTTTGTTTTCATTTCATAACAAAATGTTCTTTAAAAAGTGAATGGGTGCCAGTTACCTGCTGGAATTTATGGTTATAACCAGGAAGATTTCTAGCTGATGAGTTGGTCATTGCGCTACACTGCTGCAAATACTAGCATTGCTAGTCACAAGTGTAATGTTTGCATTTGTCAGATGCTTTTAAAATGTCAAAGTGATTTACAGTGTATTCAGGATATTCACTACAATCTATAAGTTTGGAGTTGATTAGATTATTTTAATGTTTTTGAAAGAAGTATCTTATGCTCAGCAAGACATTTATTTGATTGAAAATATAGTAAAACAGTGATATTATTACAATTTAAAATAATTGTTTTCTATTTTAATATATTT
>NW_015619045.1:0-1270 GCF_001515605.1 Sinocyclocheilus anshuiensis
TCACATATGAGCCGAACTACTGAGATACAGTTCTGGACAGAAATCACAGGGTGGTATCCCAGACCTACATAACACTGCCCTCTTAATGACAACTCCGAAACAATTCCCAGAATGGGAAGATACTTAAATGCTTGTCACTGACCTTACGGTTAAATGATTCATCCATTTTTGTGTTTCTCTTTAATTTTGACCTTGTAATTTTTAATCAAAATGTCATAACTCGACTACTCACTGAGCCAGTAAGCCTAACTTCTCCAATCATTTAGTGTTGTTAAACCGGCCCTTTCTTACAACTGACTGCAAGCTCACATTCAAACAATCAGATGGATAGAACCAAGACCCCACTCTACATTTTTTATTTTTTTGATAGTTAAAATTAGTTACTCGAATGTGCTTCACAATATGGAAGAAAAGATCTGTCGCTAATTCATATTCACTATTATGTCATTTGAAACCTGTATGACTGAACTTCCTTTGCAAAACAAACAAAAATAAAATAAAATGTTTGGAAGAATGTTTCAACTGTTTTGTTCATATAACTAAAGTCAATACGGTCCAAAATAAACCATAAAAACATATAAAAGTAGGACATGGGTTTGAGAATATAAAAAAAAAAATAATTGTAATGGTCAATAAAACAGTAGACAGAACACACAAAAAGAGAAAATGAATGACTGAACATATGCATGCCGTACCGTATTCTTCTGCATCTGTTTAGGCCTTGTGTTTTCATTCTGTCAGCGAAAACAATGGTGCAGAAACAGACCCGTATGAAAACGACAGCTATATTTACCCAGCATTCTATCATATAGACACACAGCACATTCCTCAGCAGCGCTTTTGTCATAGTTGGCACACATATCAGCGGCACAGGCTGTTTTCTCAAACTTAGGGAAAATAGAGAGAGGAAACAAAGTACATCTGCAAACAATGACATTACAGAGGGAGAGAGAGATGAAGGGCCGAGGTTTGAGGGAGTGATGTAGATTTCAACAGGAGGGAGAGGAAGGTGTTTAACGGTGCTCCTGCAGATAAGCGGTGATTAAAGAGCGTACCGGAACACTGTGTGTGTGTCAATGCAGTCAAACTTGCTCTTCTGTCTTCATTGGCCTAATGGTTTCACTTGGGTCTCGGTGGGAGAATGATGCTGTTTCAACATGAAACTCCAGATGTTCCAATCTGAAACTCTCTCCTGGCCTAAGGGAAAAACCTTAGAAAACCTAAGGGAAGGCAACAGAAAAAAGCAGATCATCAGAAAACTAATGACGGC
>NW_015619046.1:0-1270 GCF_001515605.1 Sinocyclocheilus anshuiensis
ATATATATATAGCTTGGCAACACCGTTCTTTAAATGGACCTCACTAGTCCTTAATGACAGATGGATCTTTAGAGTAAACATAGCATGGATAGTGCTTCATCTCAAGACCATTTGCTTCACATGTGTTAGTGTTAATATTTTTTGATAATTGTTTTTTAAAATCATATTTACTGCATATGTTATATTCTTTCTAAGTGATTGTACCCACAGTGTGTTTTTGGGAAAGCATGTCCTCTGTTTGACACCTATTTGTCCATAAACATTTGTCAGGTTTCAACAACATTATTTGCCTTAAAAAGCATTGAAGTTTCAGGCTTTAAAGCACTTGTAATAAATGTTGGTAGTGTTTTTCTCTCTCTCTCTTTGTCTGTCTCTCACTCTCAGTTTACTACCTTCTTGGCCCCCCTCTGTCCTTCTAAAGTTGGAATTTGCCTTGACGTAGAGGTGCTAATATTTGTCGACCATCCGTTTAACCTTCACAGGGCTCTGTGTTGACAGAACATCTGAGTTATAGAGTATGTATGAATGTATTCTTTTATCAAAGGTCAGGGATTGGTAAATCATAAAAGAAGAGTTATTATTCTATTTACTTTTGTCCTCAATGATAAATGAGCGAATGGTGCTTTAACACACTTGATAAACACACTTGATGACAGTTTGAGTTCATTTAAGGCCAAATGGAATGTCATCAATAAAAAGAAGTGGAGGATGTGACACTTCTGCTGTTCTTCTCAAACTCGGGATCCTAAAAATACACTTTGTTTACACAAATCCACACTGCCCATTTAGGACAAGATCATGTTGAAGACTATGAGGAGTTTGGAGCCAGATTTTACCTCCTACATGTCCCGTAGCTCTATATAAGGTGATTTGTTGTGTGTTTATTGGTGAGGGCAACACCAGTGGGATTCCAGCCGAGATCTAGTGTTGTGTAGCCACACGGAAAAGGAGAAGCAAACCTGGGTGTCCTGCTCCATGAGGGTTACTCCCCCACAAACGTTCTCCCCCTCTCGATGTGGAGCACTTTTTTTTTTTGAAAGTGTCTTGAGAGCTCCAGCTGGATTCGATTAAATGCTTGGAAATAGCCTTTTATTTGTGTGGCATGTTCTTGGAGTTCCCTAATGCTGAACTAAATGGATACAACAGACTAGAGCAGATTATCCAGGCATATAACTCCTGACTGGCATGTTTACTGGCTATATGGTGTAATACTCTGAGGTGCATTTCGTAGTACGGGACATAATGTCCATAACCAGATCTGTGTGATCTG
>NW_015619047.1:0-1259 GCF_001515605.1 Sinocyclocheilus anshuiensis
ATATATATATATATATATATATATATATATACACACACATATTTTTTATTAAAAAGCATAGGTTTTTCCTTTTCTTTGTGGCATTTTCTTCTCATAGAAAATTGATTTTTTGTAAACCCCCTGTTTTAAATACTACATTGCTGGAGCTACATTGAACGAATAGTCCATGGAGCACAAAAGGAGATGGATAGCTATTGACTGCTGAGACAAGTATTGTCCAAAAAGGACATAAAAGTGCAATAAAAACAGTCCAATGCAACTTGTGTGCTATCTTCTAAAGCCATGCGATTGCTTTGTGTAAGGCCAGATCGAAATTTGAGTCATCATTCACTAAACATTGTATTATGTTGTATGAGTTTTATATATATATTTATAAGTCTCCTGCATAACCCCACACTTTGAGAACCACTGCATTGTCTGTTAATACATGCATGCAGTGCATGTTTGTGGGCACTTTTGTTGAAGTGTTGTGAGCAGCTAATTGATTGAGTTTAACACTTCTGACTGAAAGTCGTGAGTATGTTTAGGTTCCCTCTCTGATGGAAGTCTTGGTATAACAGCCGACTCTTTTGATAGTCGTCACCGGTGACTAAATGCGAGCTGCATTATTTCCTGGGTGAAGAGCTTGCTCAAACATGAGGATAATCCAAGAATCCAGAACATATGTACATTTTTAAGGGGATTATAACTGTTTACACTTTAAAGGATTTGACGCCAATGACAGTATTAGAATCGGAAGCTTGCATGTTCTCTGGTGGTGGTTAGTTAGTTGTTGGATGTTTCTGTCGTCCTGAAATCAGTTGGCTTTAAAGAAACTTCTGCAAACTGTTGGATGCATACACATTGAATTTCTATTTAAAATATATTTACTGTAGATATATTCAATAAGAATATCAGTTAATGTATGTACAATGAAAAATACTGTGTAGCAATGCAGTGTACAGAATGTGTCTTTTATATTAGTTAAGGCACTTAAACACCACAAAAATCTCTGATGTAGTCTGTTCATTAGTTGAACCAGAATGAAAAATACAGATTTGAAGTGTAATTTGAGCTTTATTGCTAATTGTAAATGTGTTGTTAAATCAACTGTGGAGAATTTGGTCTTTGTTCATTCAACTGGATAAGAATTTAGCATTTTCCCCCTATATTTATTTGCTGATTGTATCTGCATAGGGACTTTGGTCAGATTGCATTGCAGCTGGTTTCATAAGTTTTTGTTTGCATGAAATACCTTTGTTTTTGCAAATCCTTGAGAT
>NW_015619048.1:0-1270 GCF_001515605.1 Sinocyclocheilus anshuiensis
AAAAAAAAAAAAAAACTCTCGGAGTAAACGCGTTTTCTACATTCGTGGTGTTCATGAGAGCCTTTCTCATACAAATCAGCGCCGTGGAGTGGGACGCACTGAGTATTAAAGACAGCCGAGTCGACACGCCCCCCATGCGCCGTTCGCCAATCACAACGCGGCAAGGGCGGGTCGCTGAGATGTGTCAATCACGTTTGCTCAAGGTGTACAATTGCAGAAGGTTGTTTTTGAAAGGGAACACAAATTAGATCAAAGATACAAGTTTGTTCCTTAAGGAGGGAGATCACACATAAAACAAATTTAACGCATAAAATTAGCACTTGAATCTCTAATGTATGTTTAAGTTATTTGATATCTTTGTTTAGTAGCCGTGTATATTATGACATGTCTATAGATGTGCTATATTGTGGCGAAATAGGATGCAAAGCTCACTTCTAAGCTATATCAGACAATCAACTATTATTGTTTTTTTTTTCTTTCTTGGATTTTCTATTTAACAGAATCGATTTAATTTTGTAATTTTTGTACATTATTTGTGCTGTAAAATGGTCTGAAGTTGTTTTATTTATTTGTTTGTTTGTTTATTTATTTATTTAATAGCAGGACATGAGCATGATTTTTGATACAAATTTATATCAATGCATAAGGTAAAGTGTAAAATTCGGGTGATTTGACTGGTCAAAATTTTACAAATAAATATAAAATATAAATGTTTCAACTTTTTACCTTTTTATTTCACTTAAATATAACTGCGGTGTGACAAATAACTTTTTAAAAGTACAAATATACATGTGGCCATACAACTGCATGTGCAGTATTCATAAACAACTTTAAAAATGTTGTTCAAATAGTTTTAGGTAGGTTATAGCATGCCACACTTCTTGTTAACTACCCATATTTATATTAACATTCATCTGTTTGATTGTTTTGGCTTTGGGTCCAGCTGCAATTTCACCAGCAAATGATTACCGTCTGAGCCTCATTATTTTATGAAGCTCTGCATAGATTATATATATACTGTATATATATATATATAAATACAGCAAGAGTCCATCTCATCGGGCCCCTATGAATTGGGGTTAATTTGTGATTGATAGGGCCCAGTGGGGGGTTGTCCTGCTGGCGGAGCGGGGAGTTGATGTTTTAATGGAGGTGTGGATGCGCGGAGCTCCTGCAGTGGATGTAATTACTGCAAACTCAAGAACAAGCAAAGCAGTTTGTTAAACAGTGGCAGCGGACAAGCAACCCCTTCCCCCAACTCATTATCACA
>NW_015619049.1:0-1270 GCF_001515605.1 Sinocyclocheilus anshuiensis
GAGGAAATCCTGTGGAGCGGTTTAACCGGACTTTGTTAAACATGCTGGGAACGCTGGAAGAAAAGGACAAAAGTCATTGGAAGGATTTTGTTAAACCTTTGGTCCATGCATATAATTGTACCAAACATGAATCCACAGGATTTTCTCCGTATGAGCTGATGTTTGGCCGTCAACCCCGGTTACCGCTTGATCTTGCTTTTGGATTACCTGGTAAAGACAGTTCGCCAGTATTTCATTCGCAGTACGTTCAACATCTTAAGTCTCACTTAAAGGAGAGTTATGAGGTTGCTTCACAAAATGCATGAAAAATTGCTGACAGGAACAAAATCCGGTATGACAAGCATGTGATCAATTCTTCTTTGGAAGTTGGAGATCGTGTGTTAGTAAGGAATGTCCGTATCCGCGGAAAGCATAAGTTAGCAGACAGATGGGAATCTGAAATCTATGTTGTTGTGAAGCAAGCTGCTGATCTACCAGTATACACTGTCCGTCCGGAGACAAAGGATGGTCCGCTTCACACTCTTCATAGCGATCTTTTGCTTCCTTGTGGGTTCCTACCTGTTTCTGAAGTCCCAGACCAAGTTGTGAGTAAACCTAACACAAGACGCAGGACTCGGCTGAATCCTGACTCACAAATCATTGACAGTCCAGATTCTGTTCTTGAGACAGATGATGAAATTCCTGATCCAATATGTAGTGCATATCCAATTGATGAAACAAGGGTTACTACTGTTCACGAAGTTCTTAGGCCAAAAGATCTGAAGAAAGACTCTCATACCCTTGAGATTGTCCATTTAACTTCAGCAGATGATGCAGCTCTGAGGGATCACTTACCTGTTGAGGTTCCAACAGAATGCTTCCCTGATGTTCCAGAAAATGTTGAGGCAAGTCGTCTCCCTGATGCAACATCAGATACTGACCAAGGAAATGCTGAAGATGAATGTAGTGGACCCAACCAGACTTCTGACGTGGAGGAAAATTAGCTTTCAGGAGACTTACCCAGGCGATCTGCTCGACGAAGAGAGAGGCCTAAAATACTTACCTATCCACAGCTTGGAAACCCTTTGATACATGTAGTGCAGTCCTTGTTTCAAGGATTAAACACTGCTTTCATTAATGCATTAGGTGGCAGTGAAAACCTGAATGGCTTACCTTAGATATCCTCCATACATGATGTATAAAATGTTGAGTCACTCGAAGTTGTGTCACGAGACGTGCACAGTTAGGGGGGGAGAATGTAACCCAGACTAAGTAAGGGTTATAGTATATA
>NW_015619050.1:0-1238 GCF_001515605.1 Sinocyclocheilus anshuiensis
ACACACACACACACACACACACACACACACTCTCACACACACAAGCACACACACTCGCACACACACAGTGTGAATCATGTGTGAAGTGCTGCTGTACAGTGCAGTTCTCTGATTGTCCTGAGGAGGTCAGTGTTGTACAGCTCTTCCTGGCGTGGGTCGCACACTCGTTGCCTAGCGACCGCGTTACCCGGCCTGAGGGCAGCAGTGTTGGCACAGAGCTGAGGCTGAGAGCGTTTCACAGGTTCATCTGGTGTCTTCGGCACATAGAGCCGCGCGATCGCATGCAGCGGAGATGCCACGGGCTGTTGCCATGGCAACAGCTCACTCCAGGCCTCCATCAGCATCCTCAATCACTCATTTTACATCTGGAGATGAATTACTGTACGCGCTGAGTGGACACTCGGCTCGAAATACATCCGTGAACTCAAACACTTTTATTATGTAACGCTGCTGCAGTCGGCAGGTTTATACAGGGATTGGAATCATAGACTGCATAAATGTACGTATAAAGGCAGGGTCGCATTCACTGTTGCTACGTGAATTTTCGCAAATGAAATCCAGTCGTTTCAATAAGAATCCACGCGATCGGGAACAAGCAGATTTCGCAACAGTTCGAAGCTGCTCACTTGAATCCGCTGCGATAATCAGAAATATGCTAGTGTGAGCTGCGCTTATTTGCCCGTCAAACTTCGCTAATGTATTTCTTGAAACCCTTTATAAATATTTTATTTTATAATTTTAAATAATTTTCCTGTAAAGCACTTTGACCACTGTGTATGAAACGTGCAATATAAATAAACTTGTCTGTGGTATTATTCTGTTGCTATGAAAAAGCTCCTTGTTTTGAAACTTTGTTATTAACAGAAACTGCAAGCGTTAATAAACTAGAATTAATTTTGTATTAGTAGTTTCCAGACTATCGAAGATTCAGTACGTTCTTCAACAGAAACGACAGTAACTGAGGAGGAGGAAGAATTCTGATCTTTTACTTAGTAATTGTGCATATTATTAGCGTGTGCTGCGCTGCGGTGGTAATATTGTGTGTTATTAGCGTGTGCTGCGCTGCGGTGGTAATTTTGCGTGTTATTAGCGTGTGCTGCGCTGGTAATTTTGTGTGTTAGCGTGTGCTGCGCTGCGGTGGTAATTTTGTATGTTATTAGGATGTGCTGCGCTGCTGTGGTAATATTGTGTGTTATTAGCATGTGCTGCGCTGCTGTGGTAATTTTGTGTGTTATTAG
>NW_015619051.1:0-1270 GCF_001515605.1 Sinocyclocheilus anshuiensis
AAGATCCCCCACCCTCTTGATAGAAGTGAGCGCAGTCAGGAAGGCTGTCTTCATAGAGAGGGCACTGAGATCAACTGACTGAAGGAGCTCAAAAGGATCCCTCTGTAGAGCCTGGAGACCACAGAGAGATCCCAAGAGGGGGATGAGGCGAGACCTTTGGGGATTCACCCTCCGGGCGCTTCTCAGGAATCTGATAGCCAGATCGTGCTTCCCCACTGATCTACCCTCCACAGTGTCATGGTACACTGCTATAGCAGCCACGTACACCTTGAGGGTAGATGCAGACAGGCACCTATCCAGGCCCTCGTGGAAAAAGGATAGCACAGATCCGATGCCACATCTCCGGGGATCCTTCCCATGGGAAGTACACCAATTTACGAAAACGCGCCACTTCAGGTCATATAACCACCTGGTAGAGGGGGCTCTAGCCTGAGTAATAGTATTCACCACCACGGGTGAAAGGTCTTTGAATTCCTCCTGGTTGCGTCCAGAGACCAAACATGGAGGTTCCAGAGATCTGGCCGTGGGTGCCAGATTGTGCCCTTCCCCTGGAAGAGGAAGTCTCTCCTCAGGGGGAACCGCCAGGGAAGAGCTGATGCCAGAAGCATGAGATCCGAGAACCAGGTACATTATTGAGGTCGCCCGGGATGCGAGTGGCTTGCAGAGACCTGAGTCTGGCTTCAGAGCAAGAGATGGAGAGCAAGTTGTGACATGCGACAGGAGCGAACACCGCCCTGATGGTTGATATAAGCAACCGTCGCTGTGTTGTCCAGCCGGACCAACACGTGCTTGCCTTGAGTCAATGGTCGAAACCTCCTCAAGGCAGTTGATGCGCCAGTTCAGTCCAGGGGCCTGTCCAGACCCCGGAGGCTGCATGCCTGTTGCATATAGCGCCCCAGCCTGACTTGGAAGCATCCGTTGTCACAACGATGCATCTGGACACTTGCTCTAAGGGCACACCTGCCTGTAGAAACGAAATGTCTTTCCAAGGACTGAAGGTGTGGTGACACTCCGATGTGTTGGACACCCAATGCGTGCCTTGGCGCCATGCCCATCTCGGGACTCGGGAATGAAGCCAGTGCTGAAGCAGTCTCATATGCATCAGTCCCAACAGCGTGACCACGGCTGAGGATGCCATATGGCCCAGGAGACTCTGAAAATATTTTAGAGGGACCACTGTCCTGGAAGAGCTGAGAAGGAATTCAGTACATATACCATGGACTTCAAGTGCCTGTATATCTGAAAACTCTTTACAAAACCATAAAGGATT
>NW_015619052.1:0-1271 GCF_001515605.1 Sinocyclocheilus anshuiensis
GGGAGCCGAGCTCCCCCTAGCTCCCCCGTAGTTCGCACCCTGGGGCCTACCTAAGAAATTACAAATAAAGTAGTTTTGCTCGTGTTTCATGTAAGAGGAGCCCATTCTAAAAAAAAAAAAAAACGGAAGCTTTTATGTTTATTATTGGCCCTTTGACGCTTATCAGGTGTGCAGAAAAATGGCATTCAAAGTTTAAAAAACGCTATCTTGACAAAATGTGCAGTTACTGCACTTTGCTTTTGGGTGGCAGCATAGGCTACTACTGAAACATATATCGTTTGTTAGCAGTGTTGTTAGCAGTTAATTACCCCCCAGAATGAGAATAAGTATATAACAACCAAACATCTGCATGATATCATAAACTTGACAAAACTGAATAATACATTGCATTTATACTTAAAATGACTCTCGGACATTGACAGACAAAAACAAGTTATGATCTTACGACTAGCCGTAGCCTCTTAGAAATAATTGCCTGATTTTTTTTACAAATGTAACTGTAAGCTCTTTATATATAGTTAGAGTGTATCAATTTATACCAAAACTCAACTGCTTGATTGCTTCATCGTCTCAAAATATAAACGATATTATCTCCTGGCTCAAATCTGAAAAATATGACTATGAGGCATGAAGACATTACGATAATATCAACAATAACATTGTGATTTTATGTTAAGCTGCTTTAAAGCAATGTGTATATAAATAAATCTGACTTGACTCAAATTTGCATATTTCATCACACAACACTGTTTTATCTGAGTGAAATGTTTATCTATTAGATTCAGTATTTCACATTTAAGTCTGTTTAGTTAAAGCTAAATTCAGACTGAAAGTTTCATATTAGCAGAAATGGGGAAAAAAAGTCCTTCAACCACACGCTAATGACGCCTTAGCAGTGTCTGTGTCAAATGTCGACCACAAACATCTAGCAAGAAGTTCAAATGGAACCTATTTGTCCACTAGCAGATCTGCACAGATGTAAATAAATTAGCCTCTATTTATGGAATGAGGATGCAAAATGTTTCTTGTTGTTTTGGGGATTTGTTTAAAAGCAAAACATTATTTAAGAGGCTATAAGAGTCAAAAAGGAAAATGTTGCAGTGGTCCACAAGATTTAAATAATGTGTTAAAAGTCCTTATATTACATGGCACATTCTTTAAGAGAGAATTTCATTAGTCCACCACTGAATATCGCACTTCAACAATCCCAAAGCTCAATAAACAAGTTTTAAACAGCTCAGATGAAACTACCGACTCTGAGGTTGTCGCAG
>NW_015619053.1:0-1270 GCF_001515605.1 Sinocyclocheilus anshuiensis
ATTCAGTCTTAAAGTGACAGCAGCCTAATAAACCTGCTGCTGTCTCGGTCATTTAATGTTAATCAAACAACACTCAAAAAAACCTCCCAGATGATACTTAAAACACTTTGAAACAAAGGTCTGCTGTCCCTTGGTTTGCATCTTCTGAAAGGGTTAAATACGGGAAAAGTATTTATTAATCAGATTAAGCTGAGGAACATTGTTTGACACTGGGTGATTGCCTCACAACACAAGTGAAGCTCTGTCATTTGTTACGAAACACAGTGGTTTATTTGTACTCCTACACATGCACACAGCGGTCAATTAGCGCCAGAAGATGGTGCAAAAGAAAAAAAAAATGAAAGGGCCAACTGCTTGTCAAGTTATATTTACAAAAACGTGGCTAACATGTATTCAGGAAACTCGTTCTCAAGTGGGTTATTTAAGATGCCCTGTGAGCAAGTGAGCATTCTGCTCTATTTATTTAGTGTGATCGATTATGACATGCCAGGAGATTAGCTGGGCTATTTTGATTGTTCCTCAAACAGGAGTTTGGGGCAGCGGGAGGGTTTTGGATCCACAAAGGAGACGAACGGGTTTTCTGTGAGGATCCCAGCCAGATGCTCTTTAGGGTGATATAAAGATGTGTTAAAGGGACTCCCGAGCAGACAGGGCCCTCTCCACTCCGACGGACCACCCACTCCAACCCTCCACCTCTTCATCATTCAAATTAAGCTCCATGTCAACCAGATGGTTCCGATTCCATCTGTTTGCTGGAATTACTCTTTCGTCATTGCAGACCGAGAGCCAGAGTTAATAGTGTTGTTAACATGTGAACTTTGCTGTTTAATGTTTAACAAAGGCAACGAATAGCCCACACTTCACATATACACCATTCCATTGCTTGGATTAAAGGATATATTTCAGGTTTATTTAGTCTGTTTCTTTCCTGTTGAAAAAGATTGCTAGTGTAGAGGTGAAAGGAAAGGAAACATGCTAACACAAGATGACTTCAAAGATGACTTCAGGAGTAGAGATGCTCTAATTTGTTCTGTTTTATTACACTGACTCAAGTGTGAACTCCAGTGTGACGTATTTCACTACTTTTTATCCATCTGGTTTTAGGATTTGGTGCCATCTTTTTTGCAGATGGAATATTTCTCAGTTTTTTTTATTCATATCTATTTTTATTAGGGCTGTGCAAAAAATCGAATGCGATGTTCATGCGCATCTTGTCAGTAAACAACACTGACAAGCTACACAAAATCGCGTTCAAAATCGGCAATGAATC
>NW_015619054.1:0-1271 GCF_001515605.1 Sinocyclocheilus anshuiensis
GGCCCTCTGTGACCATTAGCGTACAATGCCGTGTTAACTGGGGCCACTCCTGTCTTGTGTTTGTGTTCACGCAGGGCCATGACCACATTAGTAAAGTGTTAAAAAGTTAGCCAGACTAAAATTCATCTCCATGTTCTGAGGACCGGGGGTAATTGATTGTTGCACTCCAAGTTGGCAAGTAGTTTCTCAAAGGGAAAGGAAAGAGAGTAAATAAGGGATCTCAAAAGCTTACTGGGTTTACTATTTACAGGAAAAGAAAGAAGGGACGACGCGCAAGAAGTTGAACACATGAAAGAAGAAAAAGCAAATAAAAATGCCAGCTCGCATTTTAAGTCTGTATATGCCGGGAGGAATAGTTTAGTGGGGTGGGTTTAGCAGCTTTCATATCTTTCTTTCTTTTTCACTCTCTCTGTCTATGTCGCTTCCACTCCCTCAACCCGTCAATTAGTGGGCCCAAGCTTCTGAGGGCCAAGCTTTTCCTCACATGTGCCTTTGTTGCAGTGACATTGACTCTCTCTCCCAGCAAAACGTTTGAAGGTTAGGATAAGACACTGTCCAGGTTATCCATGGGTGCTCTCTGGGGTGCTGGACTATGCCTCCCAGGATGAATAGTGTGTTGAGGAAGCAGGCTAAAGGGCCTTTCAACTGCACCAGACTGCTCACACACAAGAGTAGCTTGGCTTGGGGCCAGTATTTGTGCACTCACAGAGTGCTTCAAGTTGTCTTCAAATAGCTATTGAATGTTGGAGTGTCCAGCTGTGGAAACTGGACTGAAGAGTCAGTGGGTACGTGTTTGTCGTCTCCGCAATATTAATCTGAGAAATGGCTAGTTAAGCTCATAGTGCATCAATGCAACAATTCACATCATGGCAGCTAAGGCAATTTGTTGTGGTGTTCAAAGTCGGACTGTCATCTACATTCTAGAACATTTTTAGGACCACATCCATCACAGTGTTTGCTTCACACAGCCCCTTCACCCTGCTAGGGGACCGACGCCATAACTCAAGCCTGACATGACCATCGATGTACCCTCTCTAGAACCCACTGCACTCATTTGGGCAGGTCCGGCCAGCTCCTGTCCTCCAATCCCCCCCCCAACCTCTTCTCCAGCTCCATCCATCAATCCTACCACGCTTAGCAGATGAGTGGCTTGTGTGCAAAATGCCAGGAAGCCCCAGAAGGGACCAATTGGTGGAGAGTGACAATTGTGATGGCCTTTTGAAAGAGCAGGTTGCCTATCGAGCAAGATGTCCTGTGTTCTTTTCGGTCAA
>NW_015619055.1:0-1271 GCF_001515605.1 Sinocyclocheilus anshuiensis
ACATACAAAAAAATTATTTAAAAAAAATGACAATGACAAAATTAAAAAATTAACATTAATATATATATATATATATATTAATAACTATCATTTTTCATACACATACCAAAATAAATAAAATAAATTACTAAAATTTCAACTACTATACTAGAAATATACTTGTATCTCAGTGATACTAAAATAACACTAATCCAAAAGCTTTAAGCTCAAAATAGGATACAGGTAGTGTCTTGGATAAAACTTCTGGATCGTTTACATGAGAGTGACTAAATGATGACAGAATCTTCATTTTAAGAAGCCTGGTAGGGGCATCAGCGCACCAGCATCCAAAAGACAACATACAGTATGCTAGTGACCAGCAAAGCTGATCTTTTCAACAGGGACATAACAGCACATTTCATTCGATTGTATTGTATTGATAAGCCATTGAAAAGGCTTAATCACTTTGTTTACAAGAAGTGACCCATCCACAGGGTCTGAAATGACAGAGAAAATATAGATATGGTTAAATAATAAAAGTGTTTACTTAGTGTTTTACCATCAGTCTGTGTTACACATTAGACTTTTGCCCCTGTTGTATTGATTGACATCTTGTCTTTTCAGTGTTAGTACTGTTCTGCAGCTATTCAGTGTTTAAGATGTGTTTCTTGTCCAAATGAAAATGTGTGTAGCATGTTCATACCTGCTGCTTTTTGTACAAAATGTACATATATATTGTATATAATTATTTTTATCTAGCCAAACTAGTTCAAGCATCATTCGGGGTTTTAACAGATGTAGGAGCTCTTCGGTTTCCATGAGAAATATAATTCCTTATACTGTAAGGTGTGAAGCCAGGAGGTAAAGGCCGTTGTTTTAACTAGAGATATCTGTCAGTCATTTTAATTGTCTTTCTCTTTCAGAACCACAGGAGGAACAAAGTGAAAATGTCCATTCAGTGTTGCCTTGTTTTTATTCTTGAAGGACTATATTTAGCGTACAGTTTTTATGGCAATAACTCACTGTACAAATAGAAACCCATCCATAATTTATTTCATTTGAATGTTTTTGTCTGAAACTGTCTGCCTGCACGCACAATGGTATCTTCTATCAGGGAGTAATATATAAAGATATAGTGGGATGAATCTTGCACATGTCAGAGCATGAGCATATTCAGTCTATAACCCTACAAAAAATAAAATAAAATATGGTTTAATTTTCATGAAAAAAAAAATAATAAAAAAAAGAATATATATATATATATATATCATAAACTTTAATTTCATGAAAAT
>NW_015619056.1:0-1271 GCF_001515605.1 Sinocyclocheilus anshuiensis
TCACCATTTTTAATTCATGTTGTCATTCAATTAATGTGAGGTCATAAACCTGCATGCATAATGATGATAAAAGCATTATAAATTTGGTTTAAAATAACTAGATTGCTTTCACTGTTAAAACCAACTACGTATTTAGTGAAGACACAGCTAATGCACAACCATAAACGAAAGCACTTAATATAACTCCTGTTCATTTGAATAAATAAATAATTGAATGAATAAGTAAATAAGTAAACAATAAATGAGCAAATAAACAAACTAACGAATTAATAAACGAAAAATATAAATAAATAAATTAGTAAACAATGTATAATGAATAAATGAACAAAGGAATAAATAGATAAACAAGTAAAACATTTCAATAAATAAATAACAAATAAATAAATAACTAAAACAATACAACAAATAATGAAAGAAAAATGTAAATAGATAAAGAAATTAGTAAATAAATAAATAAACAAAGGAATAAATATATAAATAAGTAATCAAGTAAATGAATGAATAAGTAAATAAATAAATATATAAAAGAGCCAACAAACAAATAAAATAAATATATGAAAGAATAAATAAATGAGTACATAAATCATAAAGAAGTAAATTAATAAACAGATAAATGAGTACACAAGCAAATAAATTAACTAATGAAAAATGTAAATAAATAATTGAGTAAATGAATAAATAAACAATATAGATGTAATAAATATAGATTGATAAGCATGACAAATTAATGAATAAGTAAATAAATAAATGAGCAAATAATTGAACACAAACAAATGAGATAAATAAATAAATAATAAATTAATTAATTAATGAATAAACAGGAATAAGTACAGATAAACAGATAAGTAAATGCACGCGTAAATTAATAAATAAATAAATAAAAAGCACATGAATAAAAATAGATATGTAATAAATAGATTGATAAGCATGACAAATGAATGAATAAATAAATGAGCAAATCATTGAACAGAAACAAACGAAATAAATAAACAATACAAACCAACAAATGAAATTAATAAATAAATAATAAATAAATAAACAAATGAATAAATAAACAAGAATGAGTACAGATAAATAGATAAGTAAACGCATGAGTAAATAAATAAATAAAAAGCACATAAACAAAAATTGAATAAAATGCTCTTGTTCTCTTTCTATTTTCTGCATTTCACGTCTGCTCAGCTTGTATGCTGATCTAGTTTATATTTATATTTTATATTTGTGCATCTGCTGTTATAAAACAGAGCGTTCCGGTGCTTGATTCTGATTGG
>NW_015619057.1:0-1271 GCF_001515605.1 Sinocyclocheilus anshuiensis
AGTGTTTTTAAGAAAAGCAAGTGTCGATTTAAGAGTAATATAATGATTTAGCATTTGGCTACTTGAAAAGTAGGCTAATTATAAATAAATTACACACATTCAATCAAACCTCATGGACTCTTAGCACACACATTGATGTCAATTTTGTAGTTCTGCTGTGTAGACGGTGCTTGTCTCTTAATGTGCTTTTTAGTAGTTTTTCTTCTTCCTTTTACTCATATGAAAGTCTCCTCTTTTGAAATTATTTTTATAAAAGACGTTTTCTACTGTACATTCCCTGCACACACTCAGTTTTTTGAGAGCTGTCGCTGCGTTGAGGTGCCGGTGATGACACCGTCACTCATTGTGTTTATTTCTCTAAGCTCTCGTAGCTTTGGTGTCAAGGTGTCATGATACCTGTTTAGCTGTGTGTCTGTGTCTGTGTGTGTTTACGATAGGGCTGATGTGCTGACACGTTTTGATCGAAACGGATATTCAGCCAATAATAGAGGAACAACATTGTTCAGCCAAGACTTGAGGACAAGGTAACAATAGGACAGGCAGATTCTTATTTGCAGTTTTCAAAGTACAGATGAAATTGCATTAAAGTGGCAAATATTAGAACAGACAGCAAATAATACAAATCTATTTATATTCATGAAAGAAAAGAGCTTACTGAAAGAGTCAGACTATGATGTGCATGGAATAAAACAAAATCACATGTTAATGAGTGTTTATGTCCCAAAATAAAATGACCTCAGAATGAGATAGTGTTCATATTTTATACTAGCTGTAAAACAGACATTTACTTTATTCTTTTCCATTGTCTCATAAACACTCACATACATTGACAGCTGTAACTTGATCGGTCTGTTTGCTCTTTTCCTCATCATCATTTATTCAGGAAAAACTACATTTAAAGCCTTTGTCATGTAACTTTATATGGATAATAACCATATCGTCTGTCTGTTTATAGGCCTCCCAGTTGTTCCCCATGTGTTCCTGTTGCCTGCAAAACACCCAAGAGCAAATTAAGAAATGTTCTTGCTTTCTAGGATCACTTGATTAGATGTTTATTTGTTTGGTCTCAGTTAGGCAACGGCATCAAACCACTTTTGTATTGGGCAAAGGATTCTGGGAAGCTCGGAAATTGGCTTTTGTTTTAGAAAAGTGTGCGGTTAAAATCATCTCTTGTCAATTATGTAATGCATTCAATGCAAAGGATCAAGGTCAAGATAAATGAACTGTGTCTTCACCCAATTTCTGCCACATAAAATAAAGAAAGAAAGAAA
>NW_015619058.1:0-1271 GCF_001515605.1 Sinocyclocheilus anshuiensis
TATATATCATGTTAGTTTAATTTAAAATTAGGCAACTGTGTAATTGCACCCTGCCAATGAAGGTATATTGCATGGTAAAAATGGTCAGTTTTGCTCAAAATATTTCAGAATAAGTCATTATTTACTATTAGCCATCCTCACCACTGAGCTGTTTCACTCAAGAACCTTTGTGACTGTCTGGATCATTGATTCAGTGAGTTGAATTATCTGTCAGAGTGATTGTCTAAACTAAATCATTCAAAATATCAAATTCAAAATAATGATTCCTTCACAAAAACGAAAGAAAACACAAGCAAACAGGTGGGTTTTGTATGCGAAAAAAGAGCGATAAAGGGAGGAGATTACATGTATGCATGGTTGTGTTTATAAAAATATTCAAATTGGTGAAATTTGCTCTATATATTACAGAATAAGTAATTATTCGCTAGTAACCATCTGCTTTTACTGAGCGGTAACCTCAAGAACCTGTGTGCCTGTCTGAATCATTGATCCAGTCAGCTGAATTTGAAAATCAAATCTGTCAGACTGATTTTCAGAATAACCGATAAATTCTAAAAGATCCAACTCAAAATAATGATTCCTACATACACGCCTAGGAGAATTCAGGAGGGTTTTGTGTGCAAAAGAGAGAGAAAACAGAGGATATTACATGTATATGGTTGAGTTTGGTTGGAGAGCCGTATATTGATTTCATCAAGACTATAAAGGTGCGTGTGACCTCTGTGTGGGTCACAGTATTGGTAGCTGTGGGCACATTGATTACCTGGCAAAAGAAACAAATTACTTTCTGCATACAGCATTTGAAAAGAACTCCAAGATATGTGTTTTTCAGGAAAAAAGCATAGTGGAAATATATGTATAGGCTGTATCACCCTGAAGGGTGACCAAAAAATGTGCTGGTTGTTGTTACACTAACTTGAAGTACAACCAGCCTAGCAACAATTCTTCCCAGAGAACATTTATCTGTTCTCATGTTTAAAAATGTGATTTTGACCATCTGCGTCCTAACACATGCCAGTGCCCATCAAACCTGTGATGCGTTACATATGGAGCGGAGGGTTCGATCCTGTGCTCGCTTCCGCAAATCGCAATGGATGAAGCAGAGTTATATTTAGCTGCTATTTGTGTGAAGCTGCTAAAATACTGCCATCCTCTACAGTGAGTCACTAGTAAATATGTTTGAACATGGAGTCAAGGAGACGAGCCAGACAGAGCAGGCAGGAGTCTTTAACATTCACGCCAACAGAGCCAAGGTCAAATGCTGCCAAGAT
>NW_015619059.1:0-1271 GCF_001515605.1 Sinocyclocheilus anshuiensis
TAATAATTCCAACAGCAGATCTATAAACAAGTATTATGCAGGACATTATGTATTTGCAATAGAAGATTCTTTTCAATATTACCAATTTAATCATAAATGTTGAATTTATATTATCATAATGACAAATAAAGAGGGCAGCTATATGTAAAATTATGGGAAAGGGTCAAAAAATAAATCATCTCATCGTGGTTTGGTTGTAACATCACACCTGGAATGGTTAAAAATAACAAACAAAAATGATTAATCAGGGTTAATATGTGCATTTTCAAATTACACTGGTGTTTCTTACATTCAAAGTAAATGTTTTTCAGAATGAAATTGGAATGCAAATTAATGCACCTTTTTGAGGAATACTACACAAAAAAGTACAATGTTATTATGCTTTTCTGTTTATGGACAGTTGTTTTCTTTTATAGTACCTTGGAGTACCACATAAATGAATATGATTGAATATATTATTAAACAAGATGATATATCAATGGTAATAATATATTTAGAATATTTAAAGAACTATAGCAAAGTCTATTTTAATGGGTTAATTTGATTCCTAGAATGCAGCATGCGCAGGTCCAGCATGGGGAAACAACAGCACCTTTTCGACCTGAAACGCCCATGGCCAAGACACTGATGGACATCGGCACCAGACGGATCTTCTCAGAGGAGCATGACCTGTTCCGTCAAAATGTGCGGCGGTTCTTTCAGGAGGAAGTTGTTCCACATCACGCTCAGTAAGTCACCAGTGTGGTTCATTGCTCTCTCATCCTGAATATGACATTATAGATACAGAATGAAAATGTGTCTCAAAATATGCACATACTGTATGGTTATAGGTGGGAGAAGGCTGGAGAGGTCAGCAGAGAGGTTTGGAAAAAGGCCGGAGAACATGGATTACTGGGAATATATACACCTGAGGAGCATGGAGGAATCGGAGGGGACCTTCTTTCTGCTGCTATAGTGTGGGAGGAGCAGTGAGTAGCCCTGCCCTCACCTGTTTATCACAGTAGCTCCTCCCTTACCTGTCTGACCCTTCAGTGGATTAGGCAAAATTCTGAATTTTAAAACTGCCTTTCCATTTTAAATCATGAGTGTGAATTTCAGTGGGACATCCCACAGGAATTTGAATTTGAATGACTGGAAGGTGAATTTACTAAACTGTTATTCAGTGAAATTTAACACAGTTACACAACAGGAGTTAAGCAATAAAATATAAAATAAATTGATTGGGCTGATTAGACATCTGAAAATGTAAAATAAAAAATATATTAAATGTA
>NW_015619060.1:0-1270 GCF_001515605.1 Sinocyclocheilus anshuiensis
GAGGAGGATCAAATAATAATGACAAAACGAGAACAGGAACATAATCAAATATGGGCACAGAGGGAGAAAACACAACAAGTGGCACCCGGCAACAAAGGGCTTAATTTGTACTTTCTGTGGACTTTTACTCATTACTTATATGACCATCTGCTGATACTGCTGTGCAGACTAGTAGATTAAAAATGCAATTGTCAGTGACAATTGTTAATGTCATCATTGTTAATTCATTTAATTTATGTAGCCTCATGTCTAGATATTGTAACGTTGTCTTCAGTGATTCTGTTGCATACTTTATTAATCTGCGTGTAACACTGCTGTAGTGCCATATTTACGACAAAGGCAAATAAATGACCTGATCTCACTCATTTTCAATACGAGCTTGGTATCTATGACAACATGAGGGACCTTTGGTCACTATACAGTGAGAAATTGAAAACACTTTTTTTTACTATAACTCTTAGTTTATTTATATTCTTATGCAACACGTAGAATTGATTGTTTCATTGATTTATTGATGTCTCAAACTGCCATAATGTAGCACTTACAGCATATGCAATATACTACAAAGGATACTGAATTAGATCGACGGCTACACGTTCACTGCTAATTCACTGCTGATTTCCATAACTTGTCATTATAAAACAATTATTTAAAGTCTGGGTATTAATATTTGAAAATGACAATGAAAACATTATTAATATAACAGCATCATTTTCTTTTCTTTCTTGATTTCCTTTAAAAAAAAACTTTAAACACATAAAGCAAGTTTTTTTTATGTTCTATTAAATTACTTTTGAGTAAGTACAAAGAACAGAAAGGAGCAAGCATCTAATAATATCATCATCATATTACGTTTTTGTGGAGGATATAACAGAAGATAAATGGCAGTTTAAATCCCCAGACCTAGACAATTAATACAGTGTTTAATCCATTATTGTAACAGTGCTTTGTTCTAAAGAGGGCACGGCGCAGGAGTAATCCAGTAAACAGTCTTTTAATATAATCCACAAAGCGAAAACACAAGGACTCGCGGAGCTGGGATAGCACAACACATACACCCAAATAACAACCAATGAGGACAAAACAGAAATGGGGAGAATTTATACAAAAGCAAGGGAGAGACTAATTACATAATTGAATGAACACAGGTGAACGGAATGAGTAATTAAACAGACTGGGGAAAACTAGATCACAATGGAAAGAACCAAAAATACACAGAAAACAAGGCACACGTGACAATTATAGTATAAGTCGATCTTGGTAGCATATA
>NW_015619061.1:0-1271 GCF_001515605.1 Sinocyclocheilus anshuiensis
TCGGCGCTCACTATGCTCCCTTACCGGAAATAACGTCACATTTCTTAAGTGTGAAACATAAACCACACGAGTCAACGCAATAGAAGATTTGAAAAGACGGACCGTTTTTTAGTATATTTCAACATAAACACACATCACTAGTCAGGAAATGAACACATCTAATTGTCATTTATAATTAATATTTGGCTGAAATGTTGTACGAACATGTAACAGAACGATGTGTTTAAAGAGAATAAAAATCATCTAAAAATTAGATCTACTGATTCACGAGCTCGGGAGTTAGGGAGCTGATTGAGACGAACCCATTTTAAGATTTGTTTTTAAATTATTAGTTAATAATAGTTTTTAAACATTAATTTTAAGTGAGTGTTAGATGACAGGTAATCCAAATGTAAAAATAGAAGCGCATGCACAATTAAATATCAAATATTGGCTGATATATCAAAAATTGCATGATACATTTAAATTTAAATTTAAAATCTTTTAAATAAAAAAAAACATGGCTATAACTGATATGATACTAATATACTGTGATCCCTAGAAAATACGGCAAAAAAGTGTGAATATATTGTGATTCCAAATATATTCTCTGAATATTATAGAACATGAACACTATATTTCATAACCGAGCAAGAAAATAACAAATATTAACTTGCATTGCTTAAATGGATACAAATAAATATGAATAATGACAAAGAAAGCCAAACTTGACAATATTTACTTAAAGTGCACCCTGTGCATGTAATCTGAGATGCCCTCTTGGTTCATTTTATATTGATTATTAAATAATGTAACTTATTTACTGAAATTATAAATCTTGAATCACGCATCAATGCATTATTATATCCCTAAATGTTAATTCTTCAAATAAATATTCCTTACAGCCTCGTAATTAAAATGCAAACAGTCCACAAACACCAATTCAACCCTTACTTTAGCTTGAACGTCCAGCCTAAGGTCCATGGAAGTGAGACTGTGTCCGTTGGTTGTGAGCGACAACTACTTCAAATAATGTGGCGGAATTTTTGTGTAAAGTGATCGAAGCGTGCGTTTGTGTGCGTCAGACGTGTGTCTCGATGTAGGAGTGTGTGTGTGAGAGGGAGGGCGTGCGAGGGGCGGGTTCAGGTGTGGCGGCAGGGCTTGGCTCGGAGGCAGGGCTTGGCTCGGAGGCAGGGCTTGGCTGACGGTCCCGCTGTGGCTCTGATGAAAACAGCTCCATGTAAACGTTCTTCCATTCCTGGAACTCTGAGGATGTGAGCTTAGGATTGGCC
>NW_015619062.1:0-1272 GCF_001515605.1 Sinocyclocheilus anshuiensis
ACCCATCCTGCAGGTAATACTGAAACGGACATCTCCCCTGCAGATGATGATGCATCCTCACATGTGTCCGACTGCGCATCGTCAAGTTCCAAGGACACCATTATTTTACCTGATTCATGTCGCCCTGCTGCATGGCCAGTGCCATTTCAAGTACCGCAGTTTTCCCGAGACATAGAGCTAATCCTCGCAGAGGCAAACAAATCATATCATGCCACTGGAAAACACTTCATGGATGCCCATGTTAAATCATCAATAATGCATGACCTTTCAAAAGTGATTTTTTCCTACACAGCCTATCCATCAAGTCAGCAGATTCTCTCAGTGGCTGAAGCTCTGGTTGCCAAGTTTCCATGTCTTAGGGAGCCGGGATCGTTTGCAGGTTTATATGGCTGGCAACAGCGCATAAAATATAAGATGCACAATTACCGTGCCAAGCTAAAATCTCGAAAATATGCTTTCCCGGAAATCGAAGTCAACACACTGAGGAGGAAGCATCCAGCTGATGCAGTCCCATCAAAAAACGTAAAAAAGCCCAAAAAAGCTGAAGTTAATTACCTCCCTCCACACCCTATTGGCGAAAGCCAAGACACACTGGAGGAGGAGAGGCTTGAATTACTTGATGAAGTGAAGAAGAAAAACAATGCAAAGATAATCGCAGATAAAATGAGTAAAACCTTCTCAAGCCGAAGGGTCGAAGTGGTGACCCTCAGCCCCTCTGTGAATGTGTTTAAAGAAAGGTGGCCAGCATTATTCAGTAAGGCTCAGGTGAGAATGTTTGATCATTTTTCCCTCCCACCAGGTAACATTCATGTGGTTACTTTGAGATCTGGTCTGTCATTTAAAGATTCCTTTTTTTGTCCCTTTACTTGCTCACTAGATCAAGGAAGAGTTCTGTCGTATAACAACAGTTTCCTTAGAAGAGAAATTCATGATGAAGCTTGATGGGTACACACCAGGTCTCTTGCAGCTAATGCGTGCTAAAGGAGGAGCTGCTGGTTCCAAGATACGCCCTCTGCTGGACACTGTAAATGACGTATGTTGTTTGACTTTGTACAAAGTTGAGCTCCAACTTGACAAACTACTACTTTGGTTTTATCAATCTGTGAAATGTTTAAAAATGTTTTAGTTTTTAAAGAATTCAGTCTTAGTGCACTGTAAAACCCGACAAGTTCAGAGAACTCAACTTTTGTGGTAACCGATTACCTCAAAACTTTTGAGTAAACCAATTGCCTTGGCTTAAACCACTTAATTAAGTGATTAATTAAGTGCTGA
>NW_015619063.1:0-1272 GCF_001515605.1 Sinocyclocheilus anshuiensis
TTCTATACCCACTGTAAATATAACAGTTATTATATATTGGTTCTGCATACCTGCATAATTCAGTTCTTACACTAGAAAGTAAATATATATATGTATATCTTATTTTTAATACAGCATCAGTCGCATTTATTACAGCGTATGTAGCACTGCCATAGTTTTTAACTTTACAGTTTCTTCCTAAGAGACACATTATGCTTTTAAAGCATAGCCACTGTAACTCAATTGAGATGACGACATGATGGAACACAATGTTTCTTGCTTTCATGGATTCGAACAGCTTTATCTGTTACAGCCTCCATTCCAATTTTCCCTCTGTCTGGATAACTCGAGTGTTTGAACTCTGCTCTCCTCCGCTGAACCAAACATGTGGGCAATAATGTGAATGCCAAAGTTCATGTGCTTTCCAAAAGTCGCCAGGTTTGGTTGAAAACGAAGAGTGGGCGAGCTGTTCGAGTACGTCGGTTAGGCTGGCGGGGATGGCAAGCTTTTCCGTAATTACATGGTTTGTCTTTTTGCGTTATGAAGGATGAGGAAGTAGAGCAGCATCAGGATAGCTAGTACTCAGCATACAGTCTGGATCCAGATATTTATATATCTGTTGAAAATAGACAGCGAGAAAGAAGTGCAAAGCGACTGAAAGATACACACCCATTGGTTAATTACACTCTGGGTTCTTTCTCCATGGAGTTAACCTCAGCTGAGTAAAAACATACTCGGATTTAAAGTCTCTGGATGCATTGAAGCTTAGCTCATCATGAGAAACTCGCAGAAACAAAGTTTTGGATAGAACGCGCAGTTCAACAACAGTCTAACATCCTGTCTTGATGGACAGTGACCCGCAGTGCCGTGGTGTCATTGGTGGTTTATTGAGGAAATTAATGAAATGGAAGATGGCAAAACTACAGTGGCATCAAGAGAGGAGTAAGAGTGGAACCTCCTGTTCTGTGACTTGATCTGCTTAAAGCTTTGTGATGAGTCAAGAGAAGCAATGTGGAGTAGATTCTACTCTACTTGAAGATTTTACAATGATACACATTGTTTGTGAGCATCTAAACAGAAACATGATGAAGAATATGCTGTTACACAAGCCACAGAGGGGAGAGTCCACCTTCTCAACTCTCTTGTACTACGACAGACCTTCCCCAAGAAGAAAATGACGTTACCTGCATCCACGTCAGCTAGTTAAAGAAGCCGAGGAAAGAGAGAATAAACAAAACTCAAATCAAAAAGCAGCCAAGCTAAACATGCACAGTCAGTTAAGAAATGAAACAC
>NW_015619064.1:0-1271 GCF_001515605.1 Sinocyclocheilus anshuiensis
AAATAAAATAAAATACAATTAAATTAAATAAAATTAAATAAAAAAAATAAAATAAATAGTAATGTTAGAGGGAAAATGTTCTTTAGGTTTTTAAAATGTTTTGCACACTAAGAAAAATTGTTGTTTTAAGAACCGATCACTGAAACGTTCTTTCGGGAACCAGAAACTCTTCTTGTATGGCATTGGGCATAATTTGTAGGTTGCACTGTATGTTTTTCTCATGTTGAGCATTGTAATTATGTTTTACTAATGTGTTTCTCCCTGTCTCTCTCGTCTGAGGTCTCCCGTCCGGCCGATTCCACTCGCTGTTCCTTTTTCCTATGCATATACCTCTTTGAGATGTAGCTTTAAAGAGGCATAGGGCATGGGAAAATGGGGCGGCAGAGGTTTTCCACCTGCCATCGGCGTTCAGCGCACCGCGGGATCATTAAAATGAATGATGCTGACATCCACTGAAAATGTGTTTAATCTTCGCTTTTAGATGCAAAATAAAAGTCAATGTGAGTTCCACTGCTGTGTTTAATTGAATAAAGTGGGTTGGAAGGATCCTCGAGTGTCTTTTGGCCTTCATTTTCTGTGCCTGACTTGTTTGATTTGCATGATTACAGTCTTCTTTTGACATAATGTCTAAATGAAAAGATACTTTTTTTTTTTGCATCTATTAAAATTCATTACATGAAATCATAATAAACACATATAACATATCTTAAAATCTTGATGCGCTACATAAGACTGGTTTGTATAAATGCATTACTAATATATAGAACCTCATATATTGACCAATATGGCAAAAATGCTAATTCAAATAAATATCAAGTAAAGGCTGATGTAATATGTTTATTTAAAATAAAATATAAAATAAAATAAAATAATAAAATAAAATAAAAAAGCCCCTTACCACACTATTACATCATAATTTAATTGAATAAACTGGTTTGGTTAGCATGATTACATGCATTGATTACAGACTTCTTTTGACATAATGTCTAAATAAAAAGATACTTTGTTCCTGCTCTGAGATTTGTTTTAAAAAATAATTAATTAACTAAGAATCATGCATAAAACATATTGCAAAACTGAAGAAATGTGGTAAAATGATAAATACATACAACATATTTTTTAAAAATTGATACACCACATAACAGTGGTTTAGTTTGCACTTTTAATATACTTATGTCATATAAATATTACATTTATGTTTAATTACATTTTTTTTATTTATTAAATAATACAAATATAATATAATATAATATAATATAGTTGTCAGACTC
>NW_015619065.1:0-1273 GCF_001515605.1 Sinocyclocheilus anshuiensis
CTGCAGTAAAGCCAGCAGACCTCTTTAGCTCTAATTGGGCCTCTGTGTGCGTGCATGTGTCAGAGGTATGACAATGTCACAGCTCCCTGTCTCTGTGGGTATCTCCAAGAGTGTGACGAAGAGAGAGAAACATATAGAGGATAGAGTAGAGGGGAGCTAGAGGTCCTGGTATCTTTAAGGTGTTGTTAATAAGGCAGGTGGCTTATCCTTCAGACCTTTCTCAAGCTGACATACACACACATGCATACAGTCATCCCACATGTCCTTGTCACTGTATGAGTATAATTACAAGTCAGAAGCTATGGAATACTAGTGTACTGCAGGGTATACAAGTATACAACCAACAAGGTCTATAATCTAATCTAGAAATCTATTCGTTAGGCCTATCCTTCACATTTATGAATTTTTAGGAATCAGCCACTGAAGTATCACTGAAGATAGTGATAGTAATTTAAAAATGAACTTTATACTGATCAATCACTAATCTGAATATCGATATCTGCTAGTGGTTACTGCCTTACAGCTCTCTCTTTTTAGTAATAATAGTATTCTTATTGTTTTATATATTTGATTTTAGCATATGAGACATTATTATAAAATAACCTTATTCCCACTTGTCTGCATGCGCATTTCCACAAGTGCTACTCAGTTTTTGCACAATAAAATGGGCTAGTTTGCATTTTTATCTGATTCTTGTTGTAAATCACGATAGTCTGGTCAAATATTGATAAAAATCATGGACAATATTAAGATACTTGCAGTTTATTCATCAGGAAGTTGTGCGTTACTTTATGGGATACAGTATTCCATGCCATATTCTGTTGTATATTTTTGCAAATGTAGTAGCCCATTCAGGTAATCCATGCATTCAAAAAACATTACATTCTGGCGTATACTATATTCTGCAGAAACGTTAATGTAAGTAATGCAATTCTGAATAGTTTGCTTCAAGCTTCATTGGATGTAATTTGTTTAGTAAAACACATTTATGTTGAATAATTGTGTTCCACAGCCATTTGTTCTGTACCTTCAGAACATATATTATGCAAGCAATATAATCCTTCCTAATCATAGTGGGGTGTTGTGAATGTAGCTGTGTTTAAGCATATTTTTGTGTGTGTGGGTGTGTGTGTTCGTCTGGCTCCTCCTCTCTGGATGCTCCTGTAATGATGTTGCACTCGGTTCATTGATTAGTTGGGTCTGCTGAGGTTCGTCCCCACTGTCTGCTGGAGACAGAGATAGAGCCGCCATCATTATGCTAAACAAGAGGAGA
>NW_015619066.1:0-1272 GCF_001515605.1 Sinocyclocheilus anshuiensis
CAACTGCGACTGATTACTAGATTATATTTCACTGTGCAAATGCTGCCTCTGAACCATGATGAGTTGACAAGGAAAATAAGAGTCAAAAATAGTATTTTGTTAGCAAAACGGAGCTTTCCTTCTACAATTTCCATGGATAATGTGAGTATCAAGTTGCAAAACTGGTGGCACGGTTAATAGAAACATCATGTGGGAAAACAGGAATGAAACAAAATATGCCAGTTTGAAAAGGTGTATTAAAATTTCCATATATCATATATTTTTATTCATTTATGAGAACTCTTCGATATTCAGTGCTGCTTTCGTATGATACAGACTCTGTTGAATATTTCTCCATAATTTCCCCTACGAAGACGACGATGTGAACAGGCTGTGGATTTCATTCATGACGTGAAATGAAAAGTATGAATACTTACAGGGATGCAGTTTAATGGCATTTGCATGGGTAACAGAAACAGTTTTTCAAAGAATAGGCACATGTTAATGCTTATCAACCTTAATACTGCTTGAAAGAGGAAGTTGCGGTAAAAAGAGAGGTGACTTGTGTAGCTCAATTAAATTCCCTTGTGATTGAAAGCCCACCATGAACCTCTGAATATGAATGGCTTAGTCAGAAGTCTTGGCTATATCAGGATGAGCTAATAAACTTCTGTACTGAGTCACTGAGGGTTTGTGCTCAGTTCACCTTTTAAAGATTCACATATTTTATGAGGCAACAAAACCTAAATCAATATACTGCTTAGGAGAAGACTCAAGGCTTCCTCTCTAATGGCAAGTTCTGGATGTGTTTTGATACTCACAGAGGTAAACAGTTCAGCGTCAATGCTGTGTTCAAGTGTCCATCAGTCTTCAGGTGATGGCTGTCTGTGGCCGCATTTACATTACGTGGTTCAAATGACCCAATTCTGATTTTTTTCCTCCCAAGTGGCACAGATCAGATATTTTACCCGATCGAGCATGTAAGCAGGAGAAAGCACATGGATTCTGATATTTTCAGAATTGTTTCAGGCCTCATTCATATTTGGAAATTAATCTGATATGAATGCATCTGCATGTAAGCGGACACATCGAATATTCCCCTATCAATGAGAGCCGTACATCATTGAAAAAGCTACGGTTGCAAAAGACATGAACTCAGGTGGACACCAACTGCGAATGGAGGACAAAGGTTCAACCCAGTTGTAGTTTTATGTCATTTGAGCCTTTGTATTGATCTAGATTGATCTAAAAGTAGTTTGACCAATAACATGCAGGTATTGTACATAATCGACC
>NW_015619067.1:0-1273 GCF_001515605.1 Sinocyclocheilus anshuiensis
TGCTTTTAACTTCAAAGCACAAAGAGGTAATATAGTTTTGCGCTCTGAAAGCAACATTCCCCCAAAAAGGATGTTCATTAAACTGCAATTCTTTCTACTTCACTGTGCTCATCTGCCATTTGCCTGGTAAATGTAAAAAAGTCAAGAAATAAAAGATCAAATAAAAAGTTACACAACATGAATTTTACAATCATCAATGCACCGTGCATTTTTTTGTGTTGTTGTTGTTTACCAAACTGAAAAATTCAGTCCACATCAAATGATCCACAGAGCTACGAAGGAATTTATCTCGTTTAACTCTAGTTGTCCTAAGCATGTTTATACAAGCGTTATGCAAGCATGGCAAGGCCTATAGACAAATAGCTCAGGTATATTATGCGATTTGAGTGAGTAGGTAAACAGCAGATGGCGAGGGAAGCCTTTTCAGCCCCTCGCACTGTATTTACCTGCCCACCCGAATGACCCGTGTCATGCTGCACTCTTCATGCAGGCATAAGCAATTGTTAACCATTTGTATCTGTTTTTTCACCATTCCAGCTGAGCGCAAGGCCAGCCGAGTCATCCGCGGCACGTAGGAAAATTAGCTTGTTTATCAGCATTCTGTTTTCTTTTCCACCTCTCCCTCCCTCTGACATTTTAAATGTACACCAGCCATGACTGATTCGCTCACAATCAAAATGAGTTCGACCTCAATCGCAAATGAAGGTATCGCGCCTCTGTAATCTCCATATTTTTGCAATTACACAAATAATGAGTTGCATCGAGCTTGATGGGGACAATGGCCGTTTATGTGCTCGTCTTAAATGAAGAAGGTTACCTTGAGCATCAGTCATCTGTCCTGTTGATGGGACATTTCGTCCGGAGAAGTATGACGTGTTGTTATTAAACATTGAGGCCTGCTGC
This sequence comes from Sinocyclocheilus anshuiensis, assembly GCF_001515605.1. Lineage (NCBI taxonomy): Eukaryota > Metazoa > Chordata > Actinopteri > Cypriniformes > Cyprinidae > Sinocyclocheilus > Sinocyclocheilus anshuiensis. Next base: position 904 of record NW_015619067.1, read on the forward strand.
CCGTTGCGCCTGTACTTTAGATGTGATTTACATAGGTGAATCCAAGGTGATTCGTTATGGGTTTTTTCCCATTTTGGTCGTTCTCAGCAATTTTTTTATTTTTTTATTTCAACTTGTGAGCAAACAAACCCCCATCCTGGGCATCTTATGTGCTTCGTCGTGGACTTTAAACAGCAACTCCTGAAGACCTTGAGAGGGCAAAAAATCATTAGTCATTCATTACTGCACTGAGGAAGTGTAGAACATTGATGGAAAGTAATGAAAATGAATACTCTTTCTATTCACTGTGCTATCTACAGATGTGTTTTATATCCCATTACTGCTTTAGAAGTGGCCACAGCTCTATAGCATGTTGAGCAAAGCATAATCC
>NW_015619068.1:0-1271 GCF_001515605.1 Sinocyclocheilus anshuiensis
CAACTAGCTTACTAACTATTAATAAGCAGCAAATTAGGAGTTTATAGGCAAAAGTAATAGTTAATAGTTAGTTAATAGTGAGAATTGGTCCCAAAACTTAAGTGTGTGACCACATTTTCTTAATGTTTTTTTTTCAGTGCAAAATAATAAATGATTATTCTTTCCCTTTGATTATGGGGTGAAATAAAAACTATATTTGTTTTAAGATTCACCCAAAAGCTCATCTGTTGTTTACAAAAATCTTAATATCAGTTTTTTTTTACAGAGGACTAAGAGTAGATCAGCTGACATTTCTCATCAAAGCCTCAATCTTCAAAGGTCAACAAATTCAACTGAACCTCAAGCAGTAATGATTATTACCACCTCAACATGATAAACCCAACACAAAAGAGTCACAAACCGCAAAAACGTGTGCACAAGCAGGTCCAGCCAAAGCCAGATGCAGGGCACTGAAATCTGCACTCTGTGCCCTGTGAATGTGACAACTGTAACTGATTGGACTTGAAAGGTTTTAGGGCCCGACAATGGCTTTAGCTAAGCAGGGCTGATCGAGAGACGCTTTGAAGAGCTGCAGCGCAAAAACTCACAGTGTCATGTCACTGTCTTTGTGTTTGGAAATTTCGTCAATAAGAGGGAGGGAGAGTTGGATGGTGGGGGCTCCGGTTCAGGATATTCGTGGCGGTTAATTTTGCGTGCAGGAATGTATGTGTGCGGTGGTATCATTGGCCACAGTGGTCTGCTTGATCACAAGAGACTTCCAACAGTGTTGCCTAAACATATCCTGGGAGGGGGGTTGGGGAGCTGGTCACAATGCAGGCTCTGTTCGAGAGAGTGAGGGCACAAACACGGCCCTCAACCAGAGAGCCCCACTCTTCAGTGACCTCTTTAGGACCATATGCAAAGATTTATTCACGATCCAACAGGAAATCAGCACATAAACAGTGCAGCCTGTTTGGAGATGACATCAATGATGTAGAGACGACCAGGGGCAATGTGTTTTACACTTTCTGCCATATGCTGAGTAAAGCAAATGCAAAGTCTGAAATAAACTGACAGTAAGTCTGAAAAACCTTAGCAGAATCAACTTCATACTGCACATTATTGAAAGGTGTGGTTAATGTTCTCATGGGATAAACTTATAACTGAATTAAAGAAAGACAGTCAGACTGTCAGAGAAAGCAAAATTAAAATGCAGGGAGCCAGACAGCTTCATCCTCCTCACACGGTCCAGGAATGAGACAATGGAAGATTCCAGGAACCCTGGCCAAAAA
>NW_015619069.1:0-1207 GCF_001515605.1 Sinocyclocheilus anshuiensis
CTCTGCAGGACACTGGCCCTTCAGGACCGAGTTTGGACAGCCCTGGGTTAATCCAATGTCTGTTATCGACATTTGCTTATCTATATCGACAATCCTTAAACTGTAGCCCAAAGTAGTAATTATTGATAATGAACTATTCGATATCGCAAAGCTGCTTCATTAGATATACCAGATGTATTTAAGATAATATACTTTACAATAAGGTCCAATTTCTTAACATTAGTTCACGCATTGTCATAAACTAAAATGGAAAATACTTCTACAAAATTAAGTTAATATTCATTTCTACATATACTAATGCAAGTTGTATATAATTTAACATTAAAGTATTATGAATTAACAAAGAAAAGTAGTATATTTATAAATTAATCTAGATTAACAAATGCTGTAAAAAATGTTAATTGTTGAAATGTCCGTGATACCTAATGCAACAAATGTTAACAAACTGAAGCTTATTGTAAAGTGTTACCAATTACTCTTGAAACTAAGATGGTCCTTAATACAAGAAATCAGTTCACAGACAGACACAAACCCCTCTACTGAAAAATAAGGATTTGTCTCAGGCACAACAGCACTGCTGATTTGGTTAATCATATATTTGATTAGTACTTACGCCAAGGAGTTATTCTGAAGGTATAGATTTATTATTATTATTATTTTGATATGCTAATTAAATACAAGATTTATGCTGTCATCATGTGGTTAACAAGTTACATTGCACAATATAACCCCTTGAGGTTTGCCAGGAAGAAGCTTGTTATGCCCTCTAGTGGTAAATCTATTCCAACACATGGTCGCTAACAGGTTTATTTATTTACTCATATTTTCCCCTAGTGAGACTTTCCCATTGGAGTAGACTAACCATATTTGCTTATAGATTTCCTGAGAAAGTGTTATTATTGTACCAACTTTTTATATGGTCATTTGGCAGTTGGGTCAGTGTGTTCAACATAGGGCCCATCCGGCATTATTCCCTAGGAATGAGAAGAATGCCTGTCAGTTGGAGAGAAAAAGGTCAGGCAGTACTGGGACAAGGCTGTGGGGGGGACGGAGCTGTGGGTAATGTCTGACCAGATAATCGGAGCGTGAAGCCAGGGAGCTGTTACTCCCATACACGAGCACAGCAGGAGAAATAGGACCTGCGAAACAGGCCACATGCTTGCTCACTCACACACACACACACACACACACACACACACACACAAAC
>NW_015619070.1:0-1273 GCF_001515605.1 Sinocyclocheilus anshuiensis
AGTAAATAGGAAAACTCTTAATTTAGTTGAGCCAGGTTCTTAGAAATGTCTTCTTTGTATTCATGTTGGCTACATGAATTTGAATAATCTGTTCTAATATCATGAGCTGTTCATTCATAAATATTATGTTTTAGGGCAGACCACATGACATTTCACAACCTCGATTAACTTTTCTTTTTCGCATATACCATCACATTTCCTATTGGCCTGTAAATGATCGGGTATTTTGCATGATGGCAAAATAAGTCCCCATTTCGCAATGGTTCAGTTGGTTGCATAAATTCGTTGCACTGACTAACAGAAGCTGCTTGGGTTGAAAGTGACTTTTGTGTGAGCTGTTTCATGCATCTATGCTATCAACAATAACGTTTTTTTTTTTTTCGTGGTTTTTGAGTGAACTAATGCTTTATTCACATACAAACGTTGAACACTGATATATAAAACATTGATATTATATTAGAAAAATAAACAATCAGATTTGGTCACAAGTAGCTCAAACATGCCTGCTTAACGTGTGTGAACCAATGATGTTTGTCACTGCATCACGAGCTTTAGCAAGAACCAATGAGGTATGTTCTCACACGTCAAGCAAGTACAGTTGCACTTCTGTTTATGTTCGTGGAGCAATGTTTATAGGTGAATAAAAGCCTAAATTAAATTGGTTCATCACAAAAAAACAATTGTTTCACTTCAGAAGACTTGGACTAAACCGCTCAGTTCATATGGATTTATTTTTTGATCACTTTATGAAAGTTTTGGGTGAACAGACATTCAAAGGAGGGACAGAAATCTCTCAGATCTTCTTTAAAAATATCTTAATTTGTTTTCCAAAGATGAGCAAATTTCTTCTGGGTTTGTAAAGAGTGAGCAAATGGCGACAATTTTTATTTAGGGATGAATTAACCCGTTAATTATATATTTTTAAGCAATTTTTTTCTTTAAGGCTTCATTATTCATTATGATATCAGCTGATCAATTGTATCAACCTGATTTTTTCCCCTTTATGCCCCTTCCAAATAAATAAAATCTCAAAATGAATTTAATTCACAAAAATTAAAACAACAGGTTCATTTTAAAATAAGTGTATTCACGTCACTACATGTAATTAAAATGGTAATATCTCTGAATAAATTAACAGATAGATATGACAAAATGAGCATCATGTAATTTACTTATGATCCCTATTAGATTGAGGGGGAACACGGCAAACTCATATTTAGTTTCATCTTAGGGCCAGATTTACTAACACCTTGCACCAGCGCAAACCGTCTTT
>NW_015619071.1:0-1273 GCF_001515605.1 Sinocyclocheilus anshuiensis
GTTCAGGTGTGTCTTGTTAATTATCCTAGTTTGGTCTGTGTATTTCAGTTCCTGTCTGTTCAGTTCGAGTTTGTTGGGTATTGTCAGTGTTATGTGTGTCTCCTGCCTCTTGCTTGGATTTACTATATGTGGATTGCTTATCGTCATCTTCATCTTCGTGTGTTCATCGGCATGCTTACGTGACAGATATAAAGAGGAATGACAGAATGTTTAGTGTATGTGTACTGCACCATGAGTCCAAGACATATTTCCCTTTTGAGACAATATACACTACCGTTCAAGGAAAGTGTTATTTTTATTTGTCAAGTAAACATTAGGAAGCACTGATCAAAAGTGATAAAGACATTTGTAATGATAATAACCAATTATGTTTTTCATGAGTCTTTGAGCAGTGTATCACACTCAATTTGAATTTGAAAGGGATCATATGACAGTGAAGACTGGATAAATGGCTGTCCTGTTACGACCAAGCCATCACAGGAATAAATGGCATTTTAAAATATATTTTAAAATATATTTTTTAAATTGTTATAATATTTCACAATACTGTTTTTACATTACTGTTTTTTATCAATTAAATGGAAGAGCTTAACAGACTTCTGTCAAAAACATAAAAAATAAATAAATTATTGACTAGATATTACAGCTTATTACAGGTCTACTGCTTTTTGGGGCAAATAACTTTTTTGCTGCATCTGATCCAAACTAGTCAGCAGTGTGTCAGTGGGCAGCTATGCTGTGTGACTTTAGCATGCTGAGAGATTCAATTTGTAAATATCTCCCTGCCAAACATGTTGCTATGACACATTTAAGAGTCTGTGCTGCTGTTATACACAGGTTTGATTATTGAAAAATCTTTATTATTTAACTACTGTAGACCAATGTTGCGATTTTACTGCAGTGGGTCTCTGAGGGTTAATCGTTAAACCTAACACTGAATGCCTAATGAACTAGACTTCCTTTTTTTCCACTTCTCTTTCTCATTCTCTCCATGAATTCGTCCCTAGGTGACGGAGGTTATGCTCGTGACGCCAAGCTGAAGTCTCCCTCTTCTCTGGCAGTTTCTCCTAATGGCTCCCTCTACATCGCTGACCTCGGGAATGTGCGGATACGCCGGCTCACGGCTAACCATCCTCAGCTTACTCCCGAGGGACTGTACGAGCTAACCTCGGTTGCAGACCAAGAGCTTTATCTATTCAGTCCAAATGGTACTCACCTGTTCACCCGCAGCCTGGTGACGGGGGACTACCTGCTTAACTTCACATACACCCCC
>NW_015619072.1:0-1274 GCF_001515605.1 Sinocyclocheilus anshuiensis
CATGTGTATTTTGATTTAGATTTTATTTTATTTCAAATAACGGGGGGGGGGGATAATAGTTTTAGTTCGAGTTAACAATAACAACATTGCACTGGATGTCATTGGTACACATCAGAATAGAGTCATTGTGTTGTTGTTTTTTATGTATTATTAGTCTCTTTTGTCTGTTTCAGATCAGTGTTCAGGCATTACAGAGTGACACAGAAGCAGCAGGGTAGTTACATCATCGACGTGGAAAATCCAGTATGTGAAAATGACTTTCTTAATAAAGGGAATCTGTGTGAAAACATCAGCCTTGGGGAAATCTCACTCCTCTTATTTTTGGTCTCTTCCTGCAGATCCCCTGTCCCACACTGCATGATGTCATCACTGCACTGGTGGAGAAAACTGCCGGGACTCTTCAGCCCTTTTTATTAGAAGAGCCTTATGAGGAGAACATCAGTATGTCACAAACACGCTCACACACGTATATGCTCACAAGTCTGTACATCTACAATGTTGAGTTTGGCAATAAAATAACACATTCTGAATTCAGTGTTCAAATGTCCTTTTCTTGTAGCATTTGTGTCATCCAACGATGAGAATGGAGAGCGAACCCTGCACTGTGCTCCCACTGGACCTCTTTCTCGCACTCCATCACTGCCGCCTAAACAAGGTATCATACATCTCATGCTCCACAGCTTCACACAACTACATCTGCTGCCATTTGTTCATATATTGCGATTGCTGCAGATTCATATGATTAAAATGGCACAAGAGCTGCCAACTAAATGGTCAAAGGTTTTTTTTTTTTTGCACAATTGTGACTTTTATAATGAATGGTCTGTTATGTCAGTTTCAATGCTTCTGCCAAACAACATGCAGGAACAGTTGCACTTGAATGCTGTAGTGACTCTTGTTGCAAAAGTATGAAACAAGTCTCAATCTGTGTGTTTGAGCAATTTGTGGCTTGTAGGAATTGCACAACCCTGTGAGAAGTTTGAGAAAATGCTGGCTGTCTGTGAACACTAAATGTAGGGCTGCACATACTTAGACGTCAATGTGTACTAGTGAATGCTTTTATCCAGATCAATATACAGTACAGTTTGTCTATGTTCACCTCAGATTCTCTTGACTAAGTGAGTGAGTTTGTATGTGTGTGTTCAGTAGGTACAGACAGATGGTCGCTGCGGTCACAGACGAGATCTCCCAGTTCCTCACCAAGATCCTTTTCCCCGCCTGGCTCCCCATCCAACTCCATGAGAAGGCTGGTTCTGTCTCCCTCACCGCTCTCT